>NC_048422.1:7180400-7267352 GCF_013103735.1 Etheostoma cragini
ACTTTTTAATCACTTTTTTGGACATAATATGGTATTACTTTTTTGACATACTATACTATCACTTTTTTATCACTTTTTTGACATGCTATCTTACAACTTTTTTCAACATACTATACTATGACTTTTTATCACTTTTTTGACATACTATACTATGACTTTTTGACATACTTTACTATGTTCTTTTTATCACTTTTTTCGACATAATATACTATTACTTTTTGGACATATTATGCTATGACTTTTTTAGCACTTTTTTCAACATTCTATATTATGACTTTTTATCACTTTTTTGACATACTATACTATGACTTTTTTGACATACTATACTATGACATTTGTATCACTTTTTTGACATACTATACTATAAAGTTTTGACATACTATTCTATGTACTTTTTATCACTTTTTTGACATGCTATCTCATGACTTTTTTCGACATACTATACTATGACCTTTTAATCACTTTTTTGACATACTAACTGTGACTTTTTGTCACTTTTTTGGACATACTATACTATCACTTTTTTATCACTTTTTTGACATGCTATCTACTGACTTTTTTTGACATACTATACTATGATTTTTTTATCACTTTTTTCGACATTCTATACTATGACATGTTATCACTTTTTTCAACATACTATGCTATGAACTTTTTATCAGTTTTTCCAACACACTATACTATGACATTATTATCTCTATTTTTCAGATACCATACTATGACTTTAGTCGACATACTATACCATGACTTTTTTATTACTTTTTTCGACATGCTATACTATGACTTTTTTGACATACTATACTATGACGTTTTTATCACTTTTTTGACATACTATACTATGAGGTTTTTATCACTTTTTTGGCATACTATACTATGAAGTTTTGACATACTATACTTTGACATTTTTATCACCATTTTTCACATACCTTAATATGACTTTAGTCAACATACTATACCATGACTTTTTTATCACTTTTTTGACATGCTTTAGTACCTAATACCTATATTAGGTATTAGGTATTAGTATACCTAATCCTTTTCGACGTACCATACTTTGACTTTTTGATCACTATTTTTGACATACTATACCATGACTTGTTGATCACTTTGTTGACATACTATACAATGTCTTTTTTGAGATATTATACTATGACTTTTTTTGATATACTATACTATGATTTTTTCAACATACTATACTGTGACTTTTTTATGACTTTAGTCAACATACTATACTATGACTTATTACTAACCATTTTTTGACATGCTGTACTATGCCTTTTTATCACTTTTTTGACATACTATGATCTTTTTCAACATACTATACTATGACTTTTTTGTCACTTTTTTGACTTACTATACTATTACTTTTTTCAGCATTACTTTTTAATCACTTTGTTTGACATACTATACTATGATCTTTTCAACATACTATATTATGACTTTTTATTATTTTTTTAACACAACATGCTATGACCTCTTTATGACTTTAGTCAACATGCTATACTAAGACTTTTTATTAACTTTTCATTGACATGCTATACTATTACTTTTTATCACTTTTTTGACATACTATACTATGACTTTTTATCACTTTTTTGACTTACAATGCTATGACTTTTATCACTGTTTTTGACATACTAAGACTTCTTTATCTCTTTTTTTGACATTCTATACTATGACTTTTTGATCACTTTGTTGACATACAATGCAATGAATTTTTCATCATTTCTTTAGACATACCATGACTTTTTATCTCTTATTTTGACATACTATACTGTTACTTTTTAATCACTTTTTTTGACATTCTATACTGCGACTTTTTTTATCACTTTATTTGACACACTACAACTTTTTATCACTTTTTTGACATACTGTACTATGACTTCTTTCAACATACTATACCATGACTTTTTCAACATACTCTACTATAACTTTTTAATCACTTTTTTAATGACTTTTTTCGACACACTATACTATTTTTTCTTATCAGTTTTTTTTACATAATATACTATGACTTTTTTAGAAAAATTACACTATGACTCTTTTCGTATTTTTTACGATTTTTTTTGACATACTATACTATGACTTGTTTTAATCACTTTTTAAAATTCCTTTTATTGCCACGTGTTGTGGCTCAGAGCTTAGCCCTACTCCAAAATAGAACAATTTCATAGACACTCCAGACCCTGGTTCAATTGCCAGGCTGGGACTTTCTTTTGACATACTACTCTGTGACTTGTTTATCACATTTCAACATGCTATGTTAATATGGATTGTAGCTAAGAGGTTAGTGATATCCCAAAGAGAACCAGCAAAGTGGAATGCAGACCCTGGATCAATCCTAACTGTAGGCTGGGACGTTGATATTTTCATCACTTTTTTTTTTTACTTACTATACTCTGACTTTTTTATCACTTTGTTCAACATATTATACTATGTCTTTTGCTGACATGATGTACTGTGAATTTTTATCATTTTTCTCAACATACTACACTATGACTTTTTATCACTTTTTTTGAAATATTAAACTATGATCTTTTTCGATATACTATACTTTGAATTTTTTATCACTTTTTTGATATATTACACTAAGACGTTTTTCAACATACTATACTATGACTTTTTATCACTTTGTTTGACATACTATACTATGCCTTTTTAAAACATACTATACTATGACTTTTTTATCACTTTATTTGACAATGAGTTTTTTATCACTTATTCAACATACCATATTATGACTTTTTTATCATTTTTTCTGACATATTATGACTTTTTTATCACTTTTTTCAACATACTCTGACTTTTTTATCACTTTGTTGACATTCTATACAATGACTTTTTTCAACACATCATACTATGACTTTTTTATCACTTTTTTTGACAAGTTAGACTATGACTCTTTTTGTCTTTTTGATCAATTCTTTTGACATACTATCCCATGACTTTTTTATAACTTTTTTTAATGCATTGCATTAACATGTGTTGTGGCTCAGAGGTTAGCCCCACTCCAAATAGAACCATTAAGTGGACACTCCAGACCCATTGCCAAGTTGGGACAATTTTTTGACATACTACACTGTGACTTTGACTTGACTTGGGTATCACTTTTTTCAACATGCTTCACCACTATGTATTGTAGCTCAGAGGTTAGTGCTACTCCTAACAAAACCAGCCAATTGTCTTTGCAGACCCTGGGTCAATCCCAAGTGTAGGCTGGGACTTGGACATTTTAATCACATTTTTGGCACACATATTTTTACGACTATACTATGACTTTTTTATCACTTTGTTCGACATATTATACTATGTCTTTTGCTGACATAATGTACTGTGAATTTTTATCATATTTCTCAACATACTACACTATGACTTTTTATCACTTTTTTTGAAATATTAAACTATGATCTTTTTCGATATACTATACTTTGAATTTTTCATCACTTTTTTGATATACTACACTATGACGTTTTTCAACATACCGTACTTTGACTTTTTATCACTTTGTTTGACATACTATACAATGATCTTTTTCGACATACCATACTATGACTTTTGTATGACTTTTTTGACATACTATACTATGACTTTTTGCAACATACTATACTATGACTTTTTTATCACTTTATTTGACAAACTATGACTTTTTTTATCACTTTTTGAACATACTATATTATGACTTTTTATCACTATTTCTGACATATTATGACTTTTTTATCACTTTATTCAACACACTCTGACTTTTTTTTATCACTTTTTTGACATTCTATACAATTACTTTTTTCAACACATTATACTATGACTTTTTTATCACTTTTTTTGACAAGTTAGACTATGACTATTTTTCTCTTTTTGATAAATTTTTTTGACATACTATCCCATTACTTTTTTATAACTTTTTTTAATGCATTGCATTAACATGTGTTTTGGCTCAGAGGTTAGCCCACTCCAATTAGAACCATTACGTGGACACTCCAGACCCATTGCCAAGTTGGGACCATTTTTTGACATACTACACTGTGACTTTGACTTGACTTTTTTATCACTTTTTTCAACATGCTTCACTACTATGTATTGTAGCTCAGAGGTTAGTGCTACTCCTAACAGAACCAGCAAATTGGCATTGCAGACCCTGGATCAATCCCAAGTGTAGGCTGGGACTTGGACTTTTTGATACATATATTTTTACGACTATACTATGACTTTAATCAACAGACTATACTATGACTTTCTATCACTTTACTCAAAATACTATACAGTACAAACCTACTTCTTGTCATAGTTGTCGGATTTATCTATCATATAATCAATAATATAATAAAACTGGAGGGAGGCAGGGCATACAGCCCAATCCGGTTGGGGAGAGTTCTAGCCTGACCAGGCTCCTCTCTTTACTCTGTCTCTCTTAGTTATGCTGTTATAGTTTTGGACAGCTGGGGGACTTCATTTGACACACTGAGCTCCTCTCTCCTCTATCTATCTTTCTATCTTTCCATTTTGTGTGCATCCATGTCCCAAAAATGTTTGTTACTAACCTAGCTCTGGGGAGTCATTCCCCGGAGTCCTTTTTTGCCCAGCATGTTTGTAATGCAGCACAGTGCCCTGCTATCTCATGAACTAATACAAAGAACAAGAGAAGATCAAGAGCCTGGGTCTGTCCGAGGTTCCTGCTTAAAAGGAAGTTTTTCCTCGCCCCTGTTGCACTATTGCTTGCTCTGGAGGGAACTACTAGAACTGTTGGGTCCTTGTAAATTCTGGAGTGTGGTCTGGATCTACTCTATCTGTAAAGTGTCTTGAGTCAACTCTTGTTATACGTTGATACTATAAACAAAATTGAATTGAATTGAATTAACTTCTTCAACATACTTTAATATGGTGTATGGTGGCTCGGAGGTTAGTGCTAAACTAATTAGGTTTTTTGACATACAGTGCTATACTATGACTTTTTTATCACTTGTGACATACTATCCTTAACTGTTTTTCAACATACTATACTATGACTTTGTTCTACTTTTTTCAACATACTATACTATGTGTTTTTATCACTTTTTCTGTCATGGTGGTTGTGATGGCGCAGCAGCTATGATGAATGCTTTTGTCGTCGATTCGATTCCCACTGCGATACTTCCACCAATGTGTCAATCAGCAAGACACCTAACCCCTAGTTGATCTAGAGGTACGTGGCCTCTGATATACTATATACTAAATTTTTATACTATGCCTTTTTGACATGCTATACTATGACAATTTGATCACTTTTTTGACACACTATACTATGCCTTTTCCACATGCTATACTATATGCTATACTTTATTACTTTTATGTTACTATGACTTTTCTCAACATACTATACTATGCTTTTTTCAACATATTATACCATGACTTTTTCAACATGCTATACCATGACTTTTTAATCAGTTCTCATCTTTTTCGACGTTTATATACTATTCCTTTTTCGACAATTTTCTTCTACTTCTACTTTTTTGACACACTATACTATGACTTTTTATAACTTCACAAGAAAATGATTCAGTCTCAAATTTAAATCAAAGAGAATTATTTATTTCATGATAGACCTTATTTGGAAAACTCAACCATTCAAAAAAATGTACATGATTAAGAACTTATTTCTTTAAAGGACGTATTGACAGGAATTGAACTATCAATAGCCACATGCAATGGGATTTTGTCCACTACATATACAGCGTCTAGATCCCTCCCCCCCCTAATGTAGACACCATGGAGGCCTCCTGTGTGCCCCTCACACAGTGGTAGGACGTTTTTCGGGGCAGTCAGCCTATGCAATAACACACATCATAGACAGTCAAAAGTTTAGAAACTAAACATATCAGCATCTTCTGCCCTGCAGTCTTTGTGAACCAGCCAGAGCTGACGTGCTCAGTGTTTGGACTTTTCTGCTCAGTAGGCTCCGGTACTGCCTTGTGAGTTAGTCCAAATTGTCATGAAAACATTTTATAAAAAAGCTAATTCCATAATTTCCCATTTTAGTACATTTGTTGTCTTCCTTTGTGTGTATCGTGACATTTTTAAACTTTCAAACTGTTTGTGTGCATTAGGAAATTACTGGAATTGAATGGAAACACTGAGCACTGCACCCCTAAAAGAATCACAAAATAATTAAGAAGGGATGCTTCTGTGAATTTATGCTAATTAGGATGTACATTTTCCTTCAGATTAAAATCTTTTGACCAGTCTGCACAGCCCCAAATTTCACACATGAAAAATGAATAACATTAAGGGGGAAAAAATCCCGCCACCTGATCATCTATAAAAATAAGGCAAAGTACAAAAATCATAACAATTGAACAAATTCCATGCAGACATTAAAACATGGCTGAATTTGGCTTCAAATAATAAACGGTCCAGTTCTCAAAACTTAAAAAATAATCTTGTTTTTGTGCAACAATCAAAAAAACTCAAACAATAAACACATTTAAAAGTGTATAGTGGTTGTCCAGTGGAATGTCTTGATGTTTCCCTTTTGCATCCAGCTGATTGCACCCATTGACTTGTGACGCCAAGACTACTGGAAACAGTCTATGTGATTGTTGTTGGCTAAAAAAAAACCTCAGACTGTCTCTGTGAGTTTATCTAGTCACCAGTTCAGATAAGTTAAATGCTTCACCATCTTGTTTTCCAGGGCTCAGAAGGCGAGCCATCCCCGGTATTTAGTATAAGTGTCTCTCCCGTCCGTTGGTCAAGTCCTCTGGATGTGGACGAACTATCTTTTGGGGGTGGCAATGTTCTTTACTGGCTGATGTTGAGGTTCAGTAAGCAACGACCATTCTTCAAAGGCACCGTACTGTACATTGGTCTGTGTGTGTGTGTGTGTATGTGTGTTTGTGTGGGCCGCAAATGGGCACATGCATACATGGAGAAGTAGAAACAGTCAACAAAGTTTATTCCCTCCACTGGCGTTAACCCACAAGGCATCACCATGACAACTAAGGCAAAATCTCTCAACATTTAAACAGAGCATCTGTCTTTTTTGTTTCTTATTTTAGTTTTTCTTGTCTGATTCCGTGCTGCTGCTGCCGCTAAAATCAACTTCCCCACAATATTCATTAGTAATGATAATAATCTCTATTAAATAAATTATCTATACTGTACAATTATTTCACCTCGCATAGACCTGCAACAAAAGGGAGCCTTTTTCAAAGTAAAGCTATTCACAGTCAGTTTCTGCTGTGTCCTCAGTTCAATAAAGCCTCTGCAGAGCACACAGAGGCTGACAGACAAGACAGTTTTCTTCTTTCCTATTCAGAAATTAAACAGGGCATTCTGCACATAATACATGTACAAACAGAAGCAAAGCTGATGCATAACTGGGGATAAAGAAACAGGGTAGAAGCACTCGTTGAAAGATGAGTATCCAGCAGAAACAACAAAAGAAGTTCTTTTTTTCCTTGTGTGATTTTCCTGGAGGAGTGAGTTCTTTTTCTCTGAGAACAGTAGAAGATGGTTCCTGATTTGGAAGGAGCCAGGCCAGCAAACATCCAAGACTTACTGCGCTCCTTCTTCATCCACATACGTTGAGGGAAACCATCCAATCTGAAACATAAAAGAGTCATTATCATCCTTTATAGTGTTTAAATGTAAACAAGGGAAGACACATTGTAACATCCAACTTAGCTGTACCTGCTGTAAGATGACAGTTGATAACACTAAAGTGGATCCATTGTATGTGCAGTGTGAATTGGCTCAACGATGTGCATTATTTTCAGATAACTGCACATGATGTATGGGTCTCATCCCTGTTCAGTCTAATTCAAATACTACTCCAGCTGTTGCTAGGCAACACATTTTCTATTTCTTGGAACAGTAAGTGAATTAATGAGAGATAGTGCCAGCACAATATGTATTTAGATAATTATATATTTTATCACTGACAAGTAGTCATTGTAAAAGTGGTATAATGTACTCAGATCCACGCGGTTATTAAAAATAATGCATTCCTGAAAGTCTACTTGTTGTTTTGATGTTTTGCTTGGCTAAGCAATTTTTTTTCTTCCTTATACAATAAACAGCCTTACAAAGACAACTCTGGAATCCTAAGTTAGGTGGTTCCAAAGTTTTGACAAATTTGAAAAATCCAGTCTGTAAAAAATTGTATTACCAGTTCTGTCACCAGTGAGCTAAATGCTCAAGTAACCAAAAAATAATGATATAGTAGTTTTTTTTCAAGTGCTGTTGCAACAACTAGTAACGTTAGGAAAACTACAACACCACACCTGGAAACAAAACAACAGGCCCTCCAGACACACCTGTTTGGGCTTGCAAGCCGGCCAAAGAGTAGCAACATTACGTTTTGGGTGGATGGTGAGCGCAAGATGTCAAAACAGATGTCAATAAGATTCTGAATGGAAGGTTTAATTTTTTAAAGTTGCCAAATGGTTCCATTGACAAGACCAAAGGGATCTAGGTGTTTTGTTGTTGTGAACTGAGCGATCATCGCATCACATCGAGTCTGAAATACCCTATCATGGCCAAGCACACAGCTGATTGGGAATCCTCGGCCGCCCCCTCGTCAAAATATTTTTTTCACCTTTTTATTGATGGACAGTGTTAGATTGTGTGTGATAATATTTGCTCCAAGTGAGAATACTACACTCAGCCAAGGGACATTTAGAATAGACAAAAACGTGCAATTATTTGTGATTAATTACGAGTTAGCTAGGAAATTAATGTGATTAAATATTTGAAGCCCCTTTGCTAGCCCTAGATTATTTACATTAAGTAGATGGTTTTATTTAACAATTGATAAGACTCTGTGTCTCACTGACAAAGACAACCCCGTCCATTTAAAAACCCATTTCCATTAAGATCCTTCGTGGAGCCAGATTCTGACATGCTATAATGAAATCAAAATTAGGATGCTAGAGTATCTCAACACCAGACTGCACAACAGAGTACAACACAGCTTAGTTGTGCAACAGTACAAGGGCTAACACTCTGGATCCACACAGTAACACATTAACACCGTCGACACTGTTATAACCTAATGGTGAACATCCCAAGAATAAAAAGCTGACATCACATTGAGCTTAACTGCCAGCCTATTAAACTGCCACATTTCCCAGCAGCCAGGCTTTTACTTTGCACTTTCTACCACCTGCTTTAGGAGTTCTTTTATTATCAATGGTTAAATTGTTAAATTCAGTCACTCTGGGGCCCACAAAAACCAAATCAGTGATGTACATTTGAAGCAGAGTACGTAAACACTTGGTTTTGCCTCATGCACATGCTAGCAGCAGGATCTCTTTATGGGGATGTATGTATACAGATTACAGCACCAAAAACGTTCTCTTTTTCATTGGCTTTTCAGTCTGGGTCCATTATTATCCCAATCACTTTTACCAACCATAAATGAACAGACTCTAACGGTTCACTCACTCGTCCGTTGGCCTCTCCTTTCCACCAGCCCTGGTCTCCACCGATCTTGCTGTAGATTTTGACGATGTCTCCTTCTCGCAGTGACAGCTCTCTCATGTCCCGTGCTGCAAAGTTATAGCGGGCCACTGCTGTACTAACCACCCGTGGAGTGAACACTGTAAAAGTGGAGACAATTAAAGCTCATACTATTCACAAGAACTTGACATTGGTGAAAGGCCATACAAAACTGAAAAAATGTAATGTCCGCAACACTGATTTTAGCGCCCATAATTTAATTCAAAGACAACGTTTTGACCCTATTGGCACCTCTTTGGGCAAGAAGACCCAGTGGGGCTGCCATACAAGTCATAATGGTAACAACTAGTTGTGAAGAATGATCATGAGGAAGATGGTCAGTTCATGGTCTGTGTTCAGCATGACACAATGGAGTCCCACAATGACACATGATCACGATGGGACAGGACAAGTTTGTTCATCACACGGGAGGAAACTGGTTATCCTTTTAGTCATATAATGAGTGTCATCCCGAGAAAAACTGAAATGTTCTTGTTAATCTTACAAAAAGAGCACCAAAGACGAGAAGTAATGAGGTCGAGCACACAGAGGCTTATTAAAGAAATTGCAGTTGATGAGGTGCAGAAAGAAAGGTGAAAAGAAAGAGTACCTGACCAAAAGGGAGCTGAGCTCTGAGAAGAGAAGTTGAGGCCCTGCGGACTTAGGAAGGAGAAGTTGTAGGAGGCGCAGGTAGCTGCTGAGAAAGAGAAGGAGGAGGAAATTAAGCTGGAAATGCAGAGCTTGAGCCATAAAAGCAGAGTTAAAAAGGAGCACACTGTCTCTTAAAGATAGGGTTATGTTTTTATAATCTTTAATCATCATTTGTGGATTGCAAACAAGATCATTATGAGAATTGTTGGTTAATGCACTAATGTAAAGGCTTAGAGAGTTTAATTCCCAGTTTGGCAGTAGTGACTTTATTGTCACATGTAGATACAGTCAGACTGAATGCAACCCTAATAATCATTTCAGGAAAATAAGCAAAACCAATCCCCTAGAAAATATTTTAATTTCTCCTTTTTTATTTATTTTACAGCATTGCAGCACACCAGACAAGGTATGTCTGGACTTAATTACCAAACTGTCACTGTAAATAATTGTTTCAGTGAGCATAGCTTTTAAAGGGAATGAAATGATTGGGCATGGTTTTTACCGGCCCCTTTAAAGAGGCATCCTAATCCCACCACCATTTTGCATGCCCACTTCACTACACTGCAAAGTAGGGATGGGAAAAAAGATTTTAAAAAATCATTTATCTCGTTATTTTGTCTTGCGAAGATTTTTAAAGTTATTTCCCCTAGAATCAGCATTTCTTTATGTTTTTACCAATGATTCACATAAATCCTTGTTTATACGGTACCCCTGACCCTACATCAGATCTGTTTCCAGCAAAACAGAGCAAAAGCAGAAAATGCAGAAAAGACATGTTAAATACTAACAATTACTTTTTTTGAAATGTCTCATGATATACAGTATATTGTCTCTAGAAGTTTATTATTCAACGTTTGTTTTTGTTAAAGAAGGAAAAGAAAATCGCAATAGTCAAGACTATTGAATCGCAATACTTCTAGAATCACAATTAATTAAATATAAGATGGTCCCAGCCCTAGTGCAACAATGCATGCAACAATACACAAAGAGTGCTTGAAAACAGAGTGAAAAAGAGCGAGAGCACATTAGCAGCAACAGCAAAGACTCAATTATCTCCATTCTTTTCCAAATGCAGCCGACACCAGACGGGTTCAATCTCGCTCTAGTAGGCAGTACTTCCTGCAGATCAAACAAAGGCAGACCAACGTAGAATAGAAGCCAGTTCAAAGGCAGAGCTGGTACTTATGCAGTCTGATGGACAGAGAAGACTGCCAATTCAGACAGCTGGTCAAACTTTTGTCTTTCTCTCTTTATCTATTTCACACTGCTTGTCTCTTTTTCTGCCATGTTCCCCTAAGGACTTCCTCTATTCCTCTCTCTACTGTATGAGTCAAGAGAGTCACTGGCCTGAGAAGGAATAGAGTACCAGTGAAGGCAAAGAGTGGGGAGTAGGAGGTGATCTGTCTCATTTATTCTAACCTTCCTTGCTACATACACAGCCAAGATGGCAATAGATTACATTTTCTAGACGGACCTGCACATTATAATGTCAAATTTGTTCTTACATAATCATTCATTGAAGCAGGTGTATATATAAGATGTACAATGTGCTATTAATCGCTGGGCCAAACATCCATCCATTCATTCATTCATCTTCCACCACTTATCAGGGTTCGGCTCACGAACGCAGCGGGCTAACTAATAAAGCCCTTAAGAAAATAAGTGGGAAAGGAGTGAGGGATGTCTTGGAGGGTGCAATATTTATATTATATATTATTTTTTATTCATGGATATCATGGCTTTGCTGGTGGTGCCAATTGTTCCATACATGTGATACTGTCATATAATTAGCTTTTTATCTTTTCTTGTTTTTTTGCTCTTGTAGTGTGGCAGATGTTGAGAGAGAAACTTTGTTGTGGGTTGGGTCGGGGGAGGGGAGATTGTTAAACAAAAGTTGTAATGTTGTACCTGCTAGTGCAAGAAATCAATAAAGCAAAAAAGAAATTGTGAAAAATGAAAGAAAACACCAGCCCATATGTCTTTCTCCCTAGGCATGTCCTCCACCTCTTTCTGGGGTAATCCGAGGTGCTGGATGTGTGTTCTGGGTCTGCCCAGTGGTCTCCTTCCAGCTGGATGTGCCTGGACTACTTCCACAGGGATGTGTCCAGGAGGCATCAGATCAAAGTTCCTTCCAGATGTCCAAGTTTGGGGTGAGCTCAACCACCCTGCAAATAATATTCCACTTCTATCTGTGATGTAATTCTTGTGGCCAATATCCAAAGCTCATGACCGTAGGGGAGGGTTGATGTGATACACAGACCTGCGTCACACTATTCCACTGATGTTATGGTGGTAACATGCCAAATTATGCTGCAATGTGCCACGTTTATTAGACCTCAAAACAGTAACACAGGGCCCCTTTAACCCTCCTGTTGTCCTCGGGTCAAATTTGACCCGTTTACAAAAGCTTTCTATATCAAAACTGTGACAAAAGAAAGTGACAAATGTTGAAAATTCAACCCAGTGAAACAAAAAGTGGCATGGTTGACGGGAAGACAACACAAGGGTTAATGTTATGTGTTCCTACTTTTCCGCTGGCCCAGCAGGACTATTGCATCAGCGAGGTAACAAGGAAGCGGTAATCGGACTCCATGTTGATACCTGATGACATTTCCGTCCAGGGTCAACTTTTCTCTCATCATAATCTTAATACTCTTCATTTGTTATCAACTTTACCTGAGTGCTCATTTTACGAGTG
The DNA here is from genome assembly GCF_013103735.1 of Etheostoma cragini. Classification (NCBI taxonomy): domain Eukaryota; kingdom Metazoa; phylum Chordata; class Actinopteri; order Perciformes; family Percidae; genus Etheostoma; species Etheostoma cragini. Next base: position 7,193,218 of record NC_048422.1, read on the forward strand.
ACTAGCAGATTGTGATGCTTGCAGCTTTAATGTAGTGCTAGGGCGAGTATTTACTACGGCTGTTTGTTAGTTTTGGATGATATTTGACACCAGACTAAAAGTCATTCCAGTCTTACTTTTTGTCTGTAGCTCACGCTAAGAGCTGGAATCGGAAACATTGGGAAGGCTTACCTGGCGAGCGTGTACTGGCCCGTGTTAGCGAGCGTTCTCTTGACTTGTAGGGGTATCGTAATGTGGTATCTAACAACTTGAAGCTTTCTTTTAATGAATGAGCCTGATAGTACTCCACCAGCTCCTGTTAATAATAAACAGAAAGGTTAAAAGTGACCGTCTGATTTATTTTTTTCACGTTGACATCAAGGTATTGTGGGTATTTTGCGTTGGTTGTTCCACATATGACTTACCAAAAGACTCTCAAACTTCTTGGCCTCAGTGATGTGAATCCAGCTGTCTTTTTCAATGACTTTGATGTGTTTTACTTCATCATTGAATCTGTAAAACCAAACATTTGATTGTTAATCATGAAATTCTCCCTAATAATTTACCTAAAAACCTTTTTGTATGTTACTGTGTCTTATTGTTGTGCTTTCTCTCTCATGTGCCTTTGGTTTGTTCAGCTGCTGTCAACAAGAAGTATTGTGCTGTATACCTGAATGACTAACAGACCAAAATAAAGTAATTTTCAGTTAAGGTCAACTGTGCTGTGGGAAATATTTCTTTATTTGTCTAAAGGCTGGTCCCTGTAGCCCTTTTGCACCTGTCTTAAATACTTGAAGACAGATGTGCAAAAGCATTTCTCCCAGTACATCACTGTATGACAGTTCCAGTATGAGCTCATACATATCTCTCTGTATGATGCATTCCCTCAGAGGAAATAAGCACAAAAAACAGGATAAAAAGGAAAAAAAGCAATTACAGAGCGGTAATTAGCCGCAGCGAAAACATGCTGGGGAAAAAGCTGACTGGAAAATCCCATAAGAATGTGTATTTCCCATGAGATGTGGATAAAACCCTTCCCCCTGATATTTCCCCTCTCCTGTAAGATTTGAAACACTCACTTGATGCTGATGGCAAACCTCTCCGCCTCAGCTGTCCTCTCTCTGATAAGGTAGGTCCCACTGCTATGGGATTTTAAAAGGTTATCTGCCTGCTGGCGCTCCATGTTACCGGCAAACCTACACAGGAGCAGAGAAGAAATGTTGTCACCTTCAAACACATGTTATGTAATCCAATGACATGGTAAATACTTTACAAATAGCTGACATCAAACAGCCATGTAGTAATGAATCTTCAGATTGTTTGGGGTCAGTTTGCTTTAAAACTAAACTTATGCACAAAGTTAACAGTATGCTAGTTTTAACGTCAATACATCTGAAGTCATTAAAGGATAGTGACCTCATGGTAATGGCAGTATTTAGAGTAAATAGGGGCTTACAACTATGAGGATGAAATAATCATAAATCCAAAATCTCCAGAAGCGAACGGTCTTACCAAGGATATCCATAGTAGTCTGATTCCCTGGAGGACTGCCGGCTGGATATTGACTGGAAGGGCTGTATCAAAAAGCAGACAATCCACATAAAATAACTTATAAGTAGAACAACACCATGAAGCTAAAGTAGATTGTTTGTATGTATTTCCCACACAGGTAGTTAAAGTGTACAGTAAAGAGAAAAAGGAAGGCCACATACCTACTCTACATGTATATGAGTTCCTTACCTTTGGGTCCAAACAAGGTTTTACACATGAACTGGGGAAGAAGCCACTCTTTTGTGTTTGTATCAGCTTTCCCTGCAAGATAGAGGCATGGACAGTTTATTTGTACGCCACAATACCTAGGCAACTCAAATTGCTTTGCATAAGGCAAACTAATGCATTAAACGTTTTAAAAACAAAAATGAGAAAAATCCTATTAAACGCATGCAGTACTGGGGTTAACTGACTACACATTACATACAATGTACATCACAATACATTGCGATGCTAGGTGTTGCACCTACAATGAAATGAAACACATCAGTCATGTTCAGCCATGAGCGTCAGGTTGAAACGCCTTCACTGTCTGCTACCTGAAGCGATTGATTTCTTAAGCTCAACACACCTATTGATATTGCAAGGAGACATTAAACTGTTGTGCTGTAGAAGGATAACCTCATAGGTGAGTTTAAATTAATGGCTTCAGAAAGTTGCCCAGAGTCACTTTGGGGAAAGTTAGCCTGATACAAAAAGCTGAAAGTGTAATAGAGTTAGTATCAGTAGTGTTACAGCTCCTGTTGTCCAGGCTATTTCACTGTAGAACCTTCAGGTCTGCAGATACAGCGTTACCGATGTTCAACAAAGAGAGCTTTAATGCCTTTGTTAAAGAAGCATAGAAATCTTGAACATGCTCTAATAGTCAAAAGATGATTGTCTCAGTAATGTCTGCTAATATCAGAATCAGAAATCTTTAATAAACTGCACACGAGTGTATGACAGGAGCGTCAGAAGGCGGCACAACTTAAATAAATGAACTCCCATTGTTAAGAAAGCCTGGGTAAGTGCCAAGTGAGTACTGTTTTCTGTGTTTTGTCTTCCTATTTAAATTTAATTTATTAATCAGAAGTTTGTGCCCAAATAAGCTGACACATACTAAGTAATTATACCCAGTTCGACAGGAAGATAACCAAGGATATCATAGGTTTTAATATGGCTGGGGACCTTGTTTGAATATTAATTCCTATTTTAACTGTGTCCTATTGAACAAAGGCAAAATCCCTTAAGAAAAATGCCTTGACAAAATCATCATATGTGCGGCAACTTCAAAAAAGGCAAAGAAAGTTGAACTAATAATCAAATTTAGAACATTCCTGCATATTGATGTGGAAGGTGATTTTGTAAATGAGGAAGTCGTTGAGCAAAATCTTAGTCCCTCATTAGTGTAAATCTGCAAGCTTTTGTTGACAAAGGTTACAATAATAAGTATAAGACCATTTTTGTACCTCCCAGCCATACGTTTCATTCAATTCTTGTTGCTTTATTGTTTTTTACCCCTTCTATCTTTTATAAATATTCATAGCTCTACCATGCAAAACACTGCGAATGATCACTCCTCTTAGATACAAGTTCTTTTATCTAATTTTAACTTGTATCTACAACGTAGCGAATGTGGTTTATTTGTATTAATTGAAATGATCTTGATAAATGCTTGTTAATTTACAGATGCAGCCAGTGTGTGGTCAAATTGTTTTTGGGTTCTCTAGTGAATTACTTTGTAATTATGGAAAAATATAACATTTCTGGAAATACGCTTACTTGCTTTCTTGACAGGGTTTGGATAAGAATTGACACCAGTCTCAAGTCCGTACACTAAAGATAAGGCTACAGCCAGCTTAACATAGATGTTGCAATAGGGGGAAACAGCTAGCTCTAGCTCTGTCCAAATGTTAACAAAATCCACTTACAGGCACCTTTGAAGCTTAATTATTAACCCATAAATCTCATTTGTTTAATCTGTACAAAGACTGAAGTGTAGGAACAACATGCTGTGGTTTTATGAGGGGTATACATGCCAGTCAATATCTTATCGCTGACTCCCTGGAGTCCCTGCTCATGACTCCTAATCATTCACCCAATATGAATGTAATCACCTTGAAACATCTTTAAAGCGGAAAGTCAGCACTTTAACTCAATCGTTATGGATTCATTTCACATCCACACGTTCTCAATGTGCTGGAGTACAGAGCCAACTGTCTATTCACACTTTAGGTTTTGTCAGATAGTGATTGGTTGGCTGTACCTCCCACCATGTGGTGTCAGGATCTCCCTTCAGCAACTCGATAAAATCTCCTGTCTGGAAACAAAGCGGTGTCTTCCCCGCAGGTGCTGGTGTGCCATGGTAGTTCCTCACTGCCACCATCTTGGGACCTGGAAAAACAATCAACAACAGTGTTTGGGGTTAATGTTAAACCTGTAAGACTAACAGTTAGGTTGATGACACAGGATAAAAGAGGAAAACATGTAAGGTTGAATCTAACTGTGTTTGCTGCTTACTGTCTTTGGAGTCCCCTCTTAGGTTTTACATGGTAATGGCAGGCATGTTTATGCAGGGAAATCTGGTCTAAGATAAAAGGTTTAAATCTAGTCCAAGATCATTGCAGCATGGTTTCCCTTACTCTGTCCACTTTAAAGTATCATGTGAGGCAAAAATTCCAGAAATTACAAAGAAAATCTAGATCAACTTATTCTCTCCAGACAGACCATTCTGTATTGATTAGTTCAGGATTCTGCAAAACAACTAGGATCCCTCATAGGTCTTCAGTTTTTTTTATTATCACGTAATATCTTTAAGCACATAGTATCTATATTTGTCTATGCATTGCCACTCACTCTACATGGATGATAATGTTGTGCTTCATGTGTTGTAGATATATCCACTAGATGACAGCAGAGAGCTGTGCTAACATATAACAGCTCTATTTATAACAGACTTTTTACATGACAGCTGACAGAATATCCATCGTTGTTGGGAAGTGATCTTTATCGTGTATCATCTTACCTGAGGACATTCCAGGTTCCTACAGAAAAAACAAATATTTGATCAACTATGACTGACAATCATTTTAATGATAAAGAAAAACATGAGGGAAATGGCTATTACAGGAAGACAATATAACTATAGTATGCTGAGTAATAGAGGATCTACTCACCAAGTCAAGAGGATCTGAAACAAGAAAAAATAAACATTTGAGCATTATAATACTTGTCAATAAATGTGCCGTTTCAAACATGACAGACATAATTTTGCTTGTTTGCCTGCATTTTGGCTTCATTCCAGAAGTACAGTGTTACAGAGTGGATATAAAGCAGTCATGAATAAAGCTTTAAAACATTTTCCTACGTATCACTTGTTACCATAATTTCTTTCAATTCCCAATCAGGCCCACTGTGTTTAACATATGATGAGTGAAGTATAACAAGCCCAAAAGGTAAGCTCGGGTACCTCCTCCTGACACCCAAAGTTTTCCTCCTTTGTACAAAATCCTGCAACACAATGAAATCAGGCCCACAGGAAACCCACAGAACACATCCTCCATTTTCCTGCTAGATTTAAAGGTGCTATAAGCTCTAATGTTGGGTCACGTTACTTCTTGTTGACTTTCAAAGTATTTACAAACAAAACGAGAAAAGCTTGCCCCTCCCTCCTCCTCATCCTGTCCTCTCCCCCTCCCTTCTGTGATTCCGCGCACTAACCCCCCCACCCACACCCACTATCTTTCTTGGGACTGTTCACTGACACTGGCAGCAGGTTTACACTTGTGAATGAGATTTTTATAAATCATTATTAATTTTGTCCAAAAAATCAGCCTAACAACACAGTGTCATAATCATTGATGATGTCTGTCACACAACATGATATCGGCCCTCCAAAAGTAAACATCAGGACTTCTGCCAGAAGATGAGAGGGGACACTTACTGATTTTACAGATGGTAATGACTTCCAGACACTCTTTGTGTGCTCCTGTTCCACAGCGAGAGCAGTAGTAGCCCTGGTAGAATATGCCCCTAGAGGACACACACACACAGCCACACACACACAGCCACACAGCCACACACACACACACACACACACACACACACAGAGTATTGCCAACAGGGAACAAATTAACTTCTTGATTTGTACTCAACACGCAAGGGGGAGCGGCTGATTGTAACGAGAAGCCTGCATTTGTAGCACGTTCGATCATTTCCACTCTGTGATCCGAAAATCTCAAAATCGACTCGTCGACCATTTAAGAGCAGCACTGTATTTGTTAGGGATACTGTAACACACAGCACATCACACACTGCCATGTTAAATAGCCAGTGCCATAAATCATGATGGGATCCGCTGGGGCTGCAGCAGTAAATTAGCATCTAGCAGGGAGTGCCAACGCCGGCCCCTGCTTACACTGGCTCTGTGAATTTAGGTCAGCCAAGCCACAAAATTTGTGGGTCAATACACAGAGTGGAGTTTAGCTGGCCGACTGTAATAGAGGTGAAAGTAGTGATTCAGTAAAACGGGCTGTCCCCGCTGCAGCCGAGCAGCACTAACGCATAGGAGGAGCTGCGCTCAGGGACACAGTGGGTGGTGCTGGGAAGGCGGATGTTTAAAAATATCATTCGTCAGCCTCAGTCACACTTAGCGGAATATTTTCCAGGGATTGCTTTTATACTAATGAGGGGCTACATATTCCACATATGTGTCCCTATGTGATTTAAGTCTGTTTGTTTGTTTGTTGATGACTAAATGAGGGGGGATTTGTCTTCAGTTTTTTTAGCACTTGGGACACGTTTTAAGGTTTTAATTTAACACTACATTACTAGCATTACATTCAATGCTACATTTACTAACAGTGTGGAGTATTAAATTACTGTTGCATGACAGCAATGGCACAGGTACTACACTCAAGTACAATTTTCAGCTGGTTCCATATTCTGCTTCTTTATACTTATCCTTCAGCACAATCCACAAGGAATGTTACTTTTTACTGTAGTACATTTATGTGAAAAAGAGTATTTTTACATTTTGGTATTGCTATGTTTAACTAAAGTAATTGATGTGACTGCTTCTTCTTTCACCACTGCATCAATCAGGGCTATACAATATTTTTGTAGACATGTTACATAACGTGTTTCTGACTGTTTAAAATATCTTTCCCAGGTTGTACAAGAAACATCATGAATCTGTTACCGTTGAATATTGTTAGATACATGATAGTCCTTGGAAAGTCTGGAAGACAATGCATTCATTATTCATTGTAGAATATGAATGCGCTGGTATGAACATCAGCACTGGAGTTATCAGGGTTGTTACCTTAAAAGCATCTTGCAGGCTCGACAGTTGGTGTTCTTATCAAATGTGTGCATTTGAAAGTTATGCTGATTGGCTGTGGCTCTCTCTGGCTTGATGTTAGACCTGGAAGTAAATTGGACAGTTTATTTGATTTTGTGATGAGGTAGATTTATTTCTCTGGTGTTTAAATCCTGGTATTAGCCAACACACAGACCATCTGGTTAGTTTATCCCAATATGATTCCTTAATTGAATTTTCAGGGAAGTTACCAACCCTACTATGTAATCATACTCACATGGCCATTTCAAACTGCTCCATCCACTTCCTCTTTGTCTCCTCAGTTTTACAAAAGAACTGGAAGCCCTGCTTCCCTTGCAGGTGGATCAGGTAAAAACCATACGACCACTGGAGAGGAAAAAGTGAGTGAGGAACAGATGGGCAGAGATGTATGTGGATGGCAATGACAGAGATAGGCAAAGAAGCTTGTGAAGCCTGTTTTCTGTTTATATAAATATGTACAGAAGCATACTGAAAATATGGTCACATTTAATTGGGAACTAAAAGATGCTCCACATGCTTTGGCGATGCATCTGACCAAAAGGTTAAGAGCCAATCATAAAGCCGGTGGGTTCACGTGCAACCCCAAAAACCACCACTGCCAAAAACAGGCCACTATGAAAAGATGAGTCAAATAAAGCTAGTAGAGCTTACCATTTTTCCACTCGACTGGTAAGCATGCAAAAAGAAAGACACCAGAGAAAGTCACAGTTACACATGCAAACATGGACAGACACATGCAGATTCAAAAACGAAAAAAAAGCCATGTTAGACCCGTGGCGCAATGCACTGCAATGCGATTTCATGAATCCTAAATGAGCTTCATTGCATTTACATGGGTTTTCAAGCATGGGCGAGCACAATGCAGATCTGACACTTCAATGCATTACTCATAAATTCCATATTGGAAAGTACCATCAACAAGGTTCTTTAGATCAAGGGCAACATTTGTAATGATTACACGGGTTGTTTAGCTAGGCTGCCTCTACAAACTGTTCTGTTCTGTGTTTTTGTCAAAATAAAAGGAAGATTCTTACCTTTTTCATGTCCCTGTTGTTCATGGGGTCATCCGACATTTTATATGACTGCAGCTCAATAATCTCTTTCAGCTCATAGCTATAGCCTTTCCTCTTGCAGACAATGACCACTTTATCAAACAGGAATATATACCTGAAGACATACATACACATTCAATGTGTGCTGTGAGAATATGTCATTATTTGCATTGAGTTGCTTTAATTCTAATATCCTTTGGGTAGTTTTTTTTCTTGAGAGCTTGGACTCACCGGTCCTGTTTGGTTCGGTTGACAATGGAGCACACCTTCAACTCTCCGTCTATCTTTGGCCTCCCGTACTCCTCCAGTTTCACTTGCTGCTTAGGTCACAAAGACACACAGAATGTCAATCCACTGCTAACTATAGCTTCTAAATTTATTGAGAACCCATGTTGAATTCAGCTAGACTTAAAATTCAGAGAGAATCAAAATAAGTATGATTAAAGTCTGAAACTATTCAGTCCCATTTCAGTCAGTCCAAATTTCAACTTGTTTACTGTATCTATGGCATATGCACAGTACAAGGCCAAAAATAATCCACGGACTTTTTGCACATCTGTAGGAAACAATGGATGAAGAGAGGGAGTAAAAGTAGAGCACAGTGACAGAAAAAGAAAGACATATTAATATTAATTTATAATATTATGGGAAATGAACCATTGGTCTGGAATGTACATCATTTCTTTTATTCATGTTCTGCAACACTAAATGATTTATTGGGGACATTATATTAGCAGAGGATTTAATGACAGGTGGAAGGAAGATGAGACCAGTGTTCTTAGCAGAGGAGAGAATTAAAGAATGGGTTAAGGCTCTGTAATGCTTAGTGACTAATCACACTGTCAAACTTTGAATTCCAGCCTTGTAATAACATGAGTGCTGGTGTCTTACTATATACAAAAAAAACTTCTGTGCAAAACTTCTGTAAAAATATCAAATCTAGCATTAAAAATGACAATAGAAAATGTGAGTATAAAAGTTAGATGATTTACAAAATAATGTTTTTATGTTATTTTGATTACATGTCACTGCTGGCATTCCAAAATGGAATGTACTAGAAGACTAAAGCAATAAGTTGACATGTTGGGGAAAGATGACCAATACCATTTTCATATGAGCCCGCTATATGATACTACAGGCTAGCAGTTTCCAGTCTTTGTGATAAGCTAACGTAACTAGCTAGACTCTCGTCAAGCAAAGCAAATAAGCTTTTTGCTCTAAATGACAAACTATTCCTTTAAAAATGTGTTCCTAAATAAGCAAAAAATGTAAATTTAGAAATCAATACTGGTTTAACATTTAAGAACTTGTCTGATTTTCTTATACAGGACTGTGTGTGTGTGGTTTGATTAGATTTGATGGAGAGTGGGTCTCCCAGGCAACATGAAAGGGTTTCTGCAGGTTTCATCAAGTCAAATTTGAGACTTTTTAAGACCTTTTGAAAACTATTATTAGTGAAATGTAAGACCTACAGTAGATCACAAGATTTAAGTAATGCTGAGTCACAAAAGTACTTGCAAAGTAAATAAATGTATTCAAATTGAATAAAAGCGACACAGAGTAGTAAAAATAAAAAATAATTTGTACATATATAGCAATTTATATCAGACTATCAAAAGAAAGAATTACAACACCATGGGCAAAAAAAATATTTCAATGAGCATTTGAGGCAGCGTGTCATGTACTGTAGGTAGGACAATTCAGACCTGTATTTAAGACCTAGTACACAATAGCTTTAATTTAAGACTTTTTATGGCCTACAATTTTGATTTTGAAAATCTAGACTTGTTAGACTTTTAAAGACCCCGCGGACACCCGTTATGAGCACCTGTCATCAGAGTCAGATTTTAATATTGTATATCAAATTTATACAACGCTTTTGTAGGTATTCAAAGTTGCTTTTCAGAGCTTACCATTTATTTTAAATATGAATAAAAATCAAATATAAAAATAGAAATATAGAATTTTTTCATGGGAAATAACAGTATTGTATTATAATATAATACAATAGTATACAATATAATATAATTGTATTGTTCTGCTGTGACTATGGAGGACAAAAGCATGCCCATATGAGATCCCATCACATACAGTATAGTGAGTAGCTGATTTAGAAAATGTGTTTTCGAGGCTTGAATAATAGATTAAGTCAAAGAATTTAAAATAAATTTCTCCTACATGGAAAAGTAGTGACAGATGACATTAAAGTACTTACAAGATTTTCTATTGAACTTTGGAATTCGCTGATTTTCTTCAGTGTCTCATTGTCCCTCTTGACTTCGTTAATGTACATGGCCAGGTCCTAAGAGAGCAAAGCAAACATTCTTTACACCTCAAACTTAAAATCTTGATAGGACACCTATCATAATGTGTTCAATTACGGTCCTTTGAGCACCAGTAGTTGTATAAAACAATTCATACAGCTTTGGCTTGGTGAACTGCAACGTTATTATGTAATGATAAAGCTCACTCGTGAACACACAGACCTGCATAGCCTCCAGAGCCTCCTTGAGCTGTTGTCTCTCTGGTCGGTCCGTTGAGTGACTCAACAGTTCCTGTCAAGTCAGAATCATTATAATGATTTTGTAAAAAAAAATGTAATAGAAGAAAAGAAATCTAGCGCAGATGTCTTTAACAAAATCTGAATGAACACACAACATACTTTAATAGTAAGTATGATGCCAACATTGAATCATATATTTCTGAGAGGGCTTTGCTGTGTGAGATGTTTAACAGCTCTTTATTGTGATTGTGGATGTTAGACTGATAATAAGTTGCATCAAAGCACAATAAAAAACAGCATACATAAAATACAAGAGGAAGCCGGAGAGATTGCTAACTAGCCTCCAGGTCTGACAGTAAACGTATTGCCCCCAGCAATCAATAACAAATAAGTTCTGAACTGCCTTCTTCTCCAACTTAATGGAGTGATTTATAAAACGCTGTAGAGCCGTGGTGAGATACGGTGTGTTTCGTGAGAAAAGGAAATCTGATCAAATCTTTTGTTTTTTTTTAATAAAAATGATATTGTGCCAGCTGGCCAAGGCAGATCTATCAGCCTAAATAACATTATAAATGAAAGACAAAAACAAACTACTGTACTTGTTCCTTGCATATTTATCAATGATCTTATCAAAGCAAACAGAAGAATCTAACTTTCACAGTGACATATCTAGTACAAGGAATGCTGGGACTGTTATTTGAAACACATAACATTATTACAGGACATCTTGGCAGAGCTGTGCATGAACACTTCATGTTTTTAGGATAATTTATAGTCACTTATTATGCTTCATTCAGATAGTGACAGAAAGGAAAAAGAGAAAGAGGGGAAGACCTGCAATAAAGGGCTCAGCCTTAATGGCAACGCTCAACCCCGGTGAGCTACAGGGGCAACCCAAATCTGAATTTCATAATTGTATCCAAATCTAAAAATATTATCACTCAGTCAGATATACAGAATATACAATAGATACATTAATGGAAGATTTTGACTTGTTATAGCAGGAAAAAAGGACTAATGCAATAAATGCTCTTTCAAATCAAAATGTCTGCCTCCCTTGACAAATCTCTTATTTCCTTGTCACCCCTCATTTCTGTCACTGCTAACTCTTTAACCTGCAAGCCCCCCCACAAACAAACTGCTATGGGCCTTATTTCACCTAAATTAACTTATTTATTTTTTATCTAAGTGACATTCTGACTCAGCAGATCTTTTTAATGCTTTGGTCTGTTACTTTTGCACAAGGCCGGCCAGTGACAACATGCTGCTGCACAACCTAGATTAATAAAAAACGCTGCAAATTCATCATATTTACACACCCTGCTTGAACATAATTACTTTTGAATTCCCTTTATTTTGGAGTGCAGCTATGCTACATAGAAGAAGAAGAGAGGCTAGTATTCACACCATGACCACATAGTGAAACCCTATTGTGATGATATCGAGGCAACATCAACTAACGATGTGCCCTTAGGCATTACTGGACACACGCACACAGTAACAGGACTTGTCAGTCTGACATGCCTTAAGGCGACAGCATACAGCAGCGTTTTCTGCAAAGCTGTTGGAGGCAGTGAAATGGGGTGCATTTAACTGGATTAGTACGCAGTGGATTTGACCTGAGTGTCTTGCTGAGACTCAAGACTCCTGCAGAGGTTCAGTTCCCACTAATAGACAAAGTCGCTGCACTCTCTGTGTAGTCCCACAAACACCTCAAGCAAACACTCTCCTCCACCCAAGTCCATTATGCACAGCATCATAAACTCATATTCTCGTCCATAAATGAGGTGCAAAGTCAATAACTCATGGGGAATGTTACAGTGGCCAGCTTGTTTTACCTGCCAGGAGGAGAGTTCCAGGATGAAATACTGGCTTGGATGTGAGCGGTCAGAAATAGTGCTTAGATAAATTTGCATATCAGGGCACTGGTGCGTGGTTGTAAATAATAATTATAGCCACCAGCAGCTTATTATTTCTAACCAACAGTTTAAAAATAAAACAATGGAATCCTGTTTGTGAGAAAGTTGCAAAGTGTTTAACGAATAAACGAGTAAAGTGTGAAATGGTAATTTTCCATTCCATCTGCTTCAATTATTTAAGTGATGAAGACCGTGTCTAACATCCAACCACAGACACTGAAAGAACTATAGAGGAATTAAAGAGGGACTGAATGTGTTCAGAAAGCAAATGATGGTCCTACTCCAAATGAGGTGCATTACGTCAATATGTAAAAGGTTTAATGGTCTTTATCTTTTCTGTGTAGGATTAAACTGAGTAAAAATGACTGTATTGTGGATTCTTGCAGTTGTGAGATGCCTCCTACCTTCAATAGTAGGTGATACTTCAGCACCCTCTGCATAGGAACCACCAGAAGATCCTGCAGCTTGAATTTACCTTCCTGCACTTTCATTGTACATTCCTGTGGAACACCAACACAAGCAACAGGGCAGTTATTACACGTTGCATAATGCTGCATCGGACATTTCCTACAACCTAAGCATTCCTACTAACAAAGCATTCAATCATTGTTTAAGAATTCATTAAGTCTTGTTGCATTGCTATGTTTGCTTCCACACATTCCCAGGGCATTCTATTAAAAACAAGGCCATTTTGTTCTATTGGTGGAAACTAAAGCTCTGGCCGTGTCAGCCATTTGTGACGCAATTATGCATGCTGCCTGGGAAATTCCTCTGACTAATGAATACATTTCTCGATGCACTGGCTCCTTTTGTTAGTATCATCCTAAAAGATTCCTTCACAGTGGTGAGTGTGTAGGCATCTCTTTATTCGGTTTCTATAACTGTGCAGCAACAGGGACAGCTTATCCCTCTTTACAAACAATTTTTTGTGTATATAGACAGTGAGAAGCTGTTCTGCCCTGTTACAAAGCTCTTCTATTTTGAGAGAGCCTATCTTAGAGTCAACTACTCGAGCTGTAATCACCTCATTTTCTGTCAACAGCTCCAAGAGCCACTTCTCTGGCCATGCAAAATGCTGATGTGCCTTAATCCCACTATTACAGGAGTCCATTAGCCTTCTTCTATAATCAGTTTGAGAGAGAATAATAGTAGTGAGGGAGGTCTTGCAGCAGAAATGGACTCTGAACATCACCCAGATTCAAATCTTAAATGTGAAACTTCTATCACATTTAAGATTCTACAGTCACTACATATCCACTATTTGGAATCTATACACTCGCCTGTATAGATTATGTTGAATTATGTTCAGTAACAGAATATGAATTAAACAGCTCTGAGGGCATACTTGCAAATCACACGCCTTTCTGATTTTGTCTCAAGTTGTGCATGACCATTGCAAATTTGGACCACATTTATGAATTTATTTTAGTCAGAAGTTAGTCAATGTCATGATTTATTCAACAGTACATTTTACTTTACATATTTGTTTAATGATTTTCTATAATATGTCAGATTCAGCAGTATTTCATTGGGAAATATGCATAATTGCCACTGAAACCTGGTTGCATTGTTTTAGAAGGTTGTCTTGTTCGGAAATCTCAAACCCATAGCCACACTGGGATCTTTCTTTGTTGAAAATGAATACATCTATATTATTTCCAAAACTGTAGGAAACTGAAGGTTCAGAAGAAACACACAAAATTAGTTAAATAAAGCTTGTTTTTGTTATATAGTTCGAATATTAAAGGTGGTACTAATGCAAATTGGTGCAAGAAATGCATTTGCATCACATACAAGTACTAGGGCTGCAAGTATTTTCACTATTGATTAATATGGTATTCACTTAAATTCAATCTTCACATTTCTTTAATATGAAATATCAAAAATGACTATCACATAAAACAGAAAAACAATCATTACAATTAAGAAGCTTGAATCAGACAATGTTTGGTATGTGGGCTTGGTAAAATGAATGGAATCTGCAGATGTTGTATAATATTGAAGTTTGAAGAAAATGTTTTGCATTGTCTTGCAATGTTTTGGTCAGTGTCATTCTGGCGGTAAATCCCCTGGCTCAAACCATCTAAAAAAAATAATAATCAAATAATCCCTTTAAAGGTTACCTATCTCAGGTCTAAAAGCAGCCAGATGTGTTGAAACTACCTGCTCAGTGATGTGTATTCAATCAGAAAAGGAAGCTTGTGTTCCCTGCCTTCACTGTGATGTATTGGTTTCACAGAAATGCACTAAATCAGGGGGCTGGCATATGTTGGTGGTGAGAGGTGAATGACATTACCTCTACTTTAATCTTGACGTCTTCTCGTGTTGCTATTAGCTCATCCAGTGTCTTCTGGGCGTTCTCCATGTGGCTGCAGTACTGACCATAGATCAACAACCTGGACACAGCAACAACAACTGTTAATCTAAATACACTGTCACAGCTCATCGTCTTTTATGGGACGTAGAGAGGAAATTCAGAAATTGTTGATTCATGATTAGCAATGGCTCCTTCTGCCAGGTCTGTTCACACTGTGTACATCCCATTTTGGTCTCATTCATTGTGTCCTAAAAAAAAAAAAATAATCTGGACACTGAGGTGGGAACAGTCCAAACGTGTTTCATTAAAACGTACCCATCTATTACACAATACCTGTTCATTCCTAAAAGTAATGAAAGCTGTGAAAGAAAATCTCAACAAAGACCCAATTTGGTATATCAATCAAAAGTATTGAAAATACAAGTATGTTCATTCTCTGGTTTGCAGATTACATTTAATGTTTTGGCAGTTAACTCCATTCACGTCCAAAATGTCCTTTGCAACATCTCACAAATGTTCGAGTTGGATGAAAGATCCATGTCTGGTAAGAGAAATTGACAGCTGAGATTTGTATTTTAGATATTTTCTGCTTGTTCTCTGTGAGTATGGGAACATTTGAAGACATGTGAGCTCATAAAACCCATTCAGCCTTGTGTGTGGTGACACATCTTTATTTAGGCTTAATTAGGGCTAATTTCAAAAGGTTGGACAAGTGTCACATCTTTGTAAAATCAGGGAGACAACTAAGATTGCTGTTTGAGTCCACAATTAGCTGTGAACTGGTTAGTGCCTTTCAGCAAAGTACCGCACTTTAATTTCAAGATTAATAACCCAATTTGAAAGGTCAGCCTCAGAGTCATTTGGCACTATAGGGGGCAGATAAATGAATATTTGAACAAGTGTAGTATGATTAGGAATATACTGTGCGTGAATAAATACTGGATTCTGATCCTAGGGCAATGTTTGGGGGGCGGCATCCTCTTGCCAAAAAACTGTAATCTCACTGCACTAATGAAAGACGCTTTATATCAGCTCAGGAAGAGTTCCTCTTCTCAGCGTGTGATGAAAAAAAAATCTCTATATTTCGAGAAGTGAGGATGTGAGAGCTGTGTTCATTAGATATTACAATGGGACCCTGACACAGATCTGTGGTTTCATGTGGGAGGGAGTTCAAAGTCATCATCCTGCCTGGAGGATGCCACTGCAAGTGGCACACATTCCTCTTGCTCACACACTGAGTCAAAGTAGGGCATTGGCACAGCTGGTATAGGGCTAATCCCCCCCTTCCTCGGGTAGAGTTGGCACTCCGGTCTCTTAATCTGAATCTATAGCGGGCGAGGCAGTGCAGAGAGTTGGCACCCTGAAGTCTAATCAAGACTCTGATAGATCTGTAGTCATGTTTCCATCTTATTGTCAAGCTAATTTTATGCAAACTTTTAAAATGTTGCAAAAAATAAAATTAGAATCCGAAGCGTTTCCATCAACTGGTTTGGAGCAAAGAAACAAGCCCACGCAAAGTGTAGTTTGGTCACAAAGTGAAGTTACGCATCGTTGTAGATTGCAAACCAGCTTGCTAAATCAAAGATTATATAAGCTAAGTTCTTTGGCTAAATGGAGAGAGGTAGCATTGTAGGAATTGTCCACTTGTGCAGAATGCAGGGTTGTTGCAGAGACAATTGGTGTCTGCAAGACAACCGTACATCGCTGTGTATATGTGGTGTGCAGGGCCATATGATTCAAGCTGTTCAACCAGTTTGTCAATTTAACCGACGTGGCTGAGGCTCAATGTGCCGCAAGTGTATGGTGGACTGGATGGGACCCATATCCTGATCCTTCCCCCATCCGATAGGACACCAGGAACAGGATACCAGCTGTTCCCATTTTGTGCATTAACTCTTTTAAGAAAAAGGCAAAAACCACCTCAAGCGAGTGTAAAAACCTTTTTGTGAAATTGAAGAAGTTTGGCTGTTTCCATCAACATTTTCTATCCTTCAAAATGTGCATTAAAAATACATTAGTGGAAACATGACTTGTTATGCATACAAGAGCAACACTGCAAACAGGCCGAGCAGGGGACATTTCTATGATGGGAAATGGAAATTATGTAGTTAATTTAATGTTTCATATACATAAGACTCACTGTGATGAACATATTTTCAATGACAAATACCCATACGTTCTTAAAGCAACTAATCAGTTTTAACTCATTTTTACTTTATGGCTTCACACATCTAGAAGTTGTGTTTCTTGCTGAGAGAAAAATTGAATAGCAAATATTATCATAATAGGAGGTCATGTTTTAGGCTTGGTTTTTCTGTCTGTTTGTTTGTCTGTTAGCAGGATTATAGAAAAACCACTGGCCCTTGAAACTTGGTGAATGGGTGCAGAATGAGCCAAGGAAGGACCCATTCATTTTTGGAGTGGATCCTAATCACGGAGCTGAAAAACACAATTTTGTTCCCTTTCATTAACGTTGCGAGATTGCTTCATATGGTGTCGGAGTAATCAGAAAAATCTGTTCCCAACTTGGAAAATGTACATGAACAAGTCGGAATGATAACACTACGAGATATTAGAGCAGAGGACTGCACTGCCCTTCAATTTGATTCATAGTGCCAGTCATTTTTCGAACAGCCGAGCATTTGTTGTTTCTTAAATGTGACGATTTGCTCCTACAACAATTTGTACCTTATACAGAGTAAATTGTTATCAAGAAAAAAATATCAGATTAGTTGACGATGAAAATTGTTGTTGGTTGCAGCCCAACAGAGAATCTCTTAGAATAAGCAACATTGGCTAAACTGTAGTTGGGTGGTTGCCTCTATAATGGTATTTCTTTTGCAAATGGTATTTTTTAAATCAACTTTTCTGTTAGCAAACATTAGCTGGATGTTACAGACTAACTGGCGTTATCTTGACATCTTTTCTTCTTGTAATGCTGTTACACAATTTTTAGCCTTAACCATGATCTTGCAGTCGACAGAGTTTTTTCATTACATGTTATGTTGCTTCAAAGTATGGTTAAAACTATTAGTGTATAAAATACACTCTTTTACTATAAGTCACTATACATGAAATACAATGTATTACTGTAAATTGTTTTTATAAAGATGCAACTTGACTCTACTGATCCCAAAACAAAATATGACAACTTATAAAGGTCCATAATCAATGTTTGGTGTGTCAGTTGAATCAGTGTTGTGTTTCGGCAGAAGTGGAACTCCGAACCAAAACCCTTGTCTTGAAAGTAGCATTTATGTTAGACCCCTTCATTGGTTCATCATGATCAGCTCTTCAAAGATGTACCAATGGTGATCCCTGTAGCTATCCCTGCCCCCCCCCATGAGTCCTCTAACTTGGTTAAACCAGCCCTGGGCTAACAAGCCCACTGGCTAAGACTTGATGCACACTCGGAGAGACAGCTCCCTTCAGCTCCTGCCCCTCCAGGAAGACAAAGTGATTGAGATTAATGGGGGCCCTGATCAATTATAAGACAGCAGGCAGACTATGCAGCGTAGCAAGGATTCAAGGGCACCAGAGACACCCTTCATATAGTACCTTATCAAGAAAGAGATGCAAAGGGCTCAAGATTCTGGTGTGAATGTGAGAATCATCATAGCAGTTCAGGAATTAAAGCGATAGAAGGTATAACTGGCAGCCCTGAGTGGAAATGAGTAAACTGCTTAGCACTAAACGGCAGCCATACAAAGTTAACAACTAACTGGTAAAGAAAGTGGAACATTTAGCAGCTACAGAGCCAGGTGATGGTGTCAGGAGATGGTGGAAACCAATATATGTGCACTTCTATTCAACTCTATATGAATGCTAATGTTGTCACGTGTCAGCCTGATGTGTAAAGAGGCAACTGTTTCGTAAAACGTCAGCCATTGCAGCTTCAAATGGCTTCAATATTTCATTTAAATGACACTGATTAAAAAAGAAATTAAAAATCTTTCTGGCACAAAAATATCACACCCAAGGTCACTAAATCACACAACTAGTCAAACAATGACTGGATCTTTGGACACCATGTTGTATTGAAACAAATTGCACAACCTTAATAACAGCCTTTTGTCTGACACTTGAGAGGCTAGTCAGAAGCTTGGTTGTCTTCACTGAGACAGGCAGTGGAACAAAAGGGCTGATGACACACAAGCACATTGCAGCATACACCTACTCTTGGCCCAGTCATCCATAATTAATCCCTGGCACAGTGATAAATACAGTCCTTACTTACACACCACGTCTGAACACATCGCTGTGGGAGGTAACAGCTAATCATTTGCTGTTTTCTCCTTGTATCTCTGCTGGAATCTTTGCAATATAAAATACCATTTTGAATACAAGGTAAAAAATAAAATCATAACTCATGATTCAGTATCTTAACTAAATAGCAAATATTAAATTGGATAGTCCAAGCTCAGGAAGCGCTGTATCAACCTTTTCCAAAACAGCTAAAGCAACTCTGAACATCTTCCATCTCAGAGCTTCAAACCCAGATTAAAATGATCACAGCATTGCTCAAACATCTCATGCAGAATATTCAAACGGTTATAAAACCAAACAATCGCAGTGCCTGGTTTGATGTGATGTGTGAAACACAGCCCTTGTTTGCCTTTTTATGCATTTGAGCAAAAGTGTTTTTCATCTCATGATTAAAAATGTAAAGTTGAATCAGGTATGATTTCTTTAAACTTATGGTTAAATTCCGAGTTACTTATCAAAACGTATTGTGTGTACTGAGGTTCAACAAAAGTGTTGAAAGAATGTCCTTCCTTCTCTTTCCTCTCCTTCCTTCCGCAGATTTCTTTGAAGCATTTTACATTAATGTAAACTAGCTTGAACTCTTGTTTTGTGAGCATGCACTAGACAAACAAAACACGGACTGACTGTTAAAGAAACTGATTCAGAGCTCAACTAGAGAAACTCCATAGGGAATGTAATGTAAAGATCAAATTTGAAAAAGAGGGGGGGGGGGGGGGGGGGGGGGGGGACTGTCACATCTCTGGTAACAACGTGCTGGATATTGCCCTGCTGTACAGACCCCTTTTATAATGAGGATGCTGTTGTGCATTTTTCTTTCTTAGAAAATACCATTCACCCCTACCCACGTGGCTTTCACCCCTACCCACATGGAGCCCTGCAAGCCGAGCCAATCTTCAAGTAAACCAGAAGTGACAGGCTGTGGAGCCAGCTAATATTCTCTGACACATGGCATTGGGACCCCCTCACCTCCACTCAACATATCCAGCACACAGCAAATGGAGGAGAACATAGAGCAAAGAACTCCAATAAAGAGGCTCATAGTGAAGCCATGATTAGGCACTGCAAGAATATCAGGGAGCCAGATTACTCCGGAAATGAGTTGGGGAATGTACAAATGAAGATATCAACAAGTGGGTACTTAGATGCCCATTTAGTTTATAGACCTTCTTTCGAACACACTTTTCCATGCAGCTCAGTTCTGCCTGTTTAAGAAGTGAGAAGTGGTCGAGATAAACCAGTGACATTTTCAGCATGGCATTCAGATCAATGACAAATAGAGGGAACAAAAAGCTTTTCATCTTTTGCACCAACGTAAGAAAAAAGATACAAGCACATTGTAAAGGTCACAGGGACTTACAAGCATAGATAACTAAATTAATTATGCAAAGCCAGGTCTTCAGGAAAATCGCTGAAAGATGCCTGATGAGAATGGTGCTGTGCGAGTCCAAATCCCCTGGTCACTGTTGCCTATTGCCACAGAAACAAAAGACACCGGAGTGGCTCATAATGAGCCAGGTATACATGTCAATCACATGCAGAGAGCCAAAGCCCTGTGACGCACAGAATCTGCAAATCTAATGAACCATTTCCTCAAAATAACCCTGCTTCACATTTCTGAGAATGTCGCTAGAGGTAAATATAAAAATGAACAATATGTCGTCAGCTTATTTGTGGATGAATCAAAGGTAAATGTTAGATATTTCTGTCAGAGATAGAATGTTAAAACACATTACAAAACAACCAGGGAGACTATACTTATACCTTTTGTATGGGCCTTTTTCTTTTTCAAGGTTTGGTACCCTAAGTTCCAATGAATGGAGATCTTTGTGCTACAGTATACAATTACATTTTAGTTTGTAGTGATCCAACTGAGTGCCAACAGTTTGACTGTCTTGTTCCGACATGGCGATTTTATGTTGTATTGACTTTAATTTCAAAGCCCCCACAAAAAGAACTTAAATCACTAGAATAGTCATACAACAATTTTGTAAATATAACTGTGGAAACTACTATTTCTCCTTAACTCTATTCCTGTATTTTTCCTTGTTTCATTTTCTCCATGTGAATCCTCTGGGCTTTCATGAGAAAACCTCCCAGTACTTTACAGGGACCTTTGGCTAGCTGGACCTTATTTATGATTGCGTGCAAATGAAGATTTCCAACCACTGCAGAATCAGATTATAGTCAGATGAGCCAAACAAGGAAGCAGATACAGTAGGAGTGTGTGCATGTGTGAGATGTAGAAGGAGAGAGTATGTGCCTGCCTCTGTCTATTAGCAGGGACAGAGTCTCTTGTGTCACACCAACTTTGTGTTACATGGCCCTCTAGGCTTAAGGAAGAGTAATGCGATGAGCCAATTACTTATCCAAACTGACATCGCCCATAGAAATACTGTAACTGCCTGTTTGAAGTTGAAAAGATGAGGAAAAGGGAAAAAAGTATGTGTGCTATCAGGATCACAGGCCGGAAGAATGTAATGCATGCTTATGTATGCAAGAACAGGTACACGCACACACGCAGTGAAGTGTGACTCACTTTTGCAGTAATGGTTGTATCGTTTGAGGAGAGTGGCATATCCATAGCTGTGAATGGAATCATAACCGAGGCCAGAACCTATCATCCCCATCATCACCATTACCTAAGATGCAGCCACACTTAGCACAGCAAGGAGGCAAATCACTGCTCCCCACAGGGATGTAAATGAGCCACATGTTGCTCAGCAGCTGGGCAAGATGAAGTTCTATCAGAAAGAAAACCCGGTTTGCCAATAAACCGCAAGCTTGGTTCAGTGCGTTTCTAATCACCACACCACAGAAATATCTTTCTTAAGAAGTCGTTCTGTATATAATTAAGCCCTCAAACATTACTTTCTTAAATCAAGTGAAACAATATGTCAGTGCAGTAAGATTATTTTGACTTGTGAAACTAAATGCACTTATTTTAAGAAGGTTTGATCGGGAAACAGAAAGGATATGGCAGGTGGCTGCGCTGGACTTGATTAATCTTAATTTAAGCAAATACTTGGGGAGATTTTGTCAGCTGTTTTAAAAAGAAAAATAAATTTTACAGACTAAATTTACTGGATGAGAAGGAAGAATCCATTGGTCAAATAAAATAGTTCAGTGTCAAATCCAGGCTACTCAAGTACCTGAGTTTAGAGTCAATGAACTACAAATGCAAAACATGCTATACAACACAGAAAATGATGTGGTAGTGTAGGAGACACTACTGTACAGGAATTTAACTGTGACAAGCAAATGCAGTCTTAAATGGATTTACTCTGACCGCTTTGGTTGAATGCGGAACAATTGGTTACATGCTCTCTCAGCTTTTTCCTCTAACATGTTTTGTTTTAATTGACTTATTCTTAGAACACTAATCCCAGCAATCCTTTGACCAATCTGTTGATGCTCAACATGATGCAGCCTACTGGATTGGAAAACGGCAGAAAAAAGGCAGCTTCCTCTCAACTCCAAGTAGATTTTAACTAAGTCTATGTAACCCAAAAAAGCATGTGCATAGACCAACAAAACATACAGATCTCTGGTTACTGACCTTTCCTTGAAGTCAAGGAAGATCTTCCCCAGGCCGCTTCCCCCAGTGACCATGTTCAGGTCGATGGCTCGTAGCAGAGCAAAGTGGACTTTGATTACATCCTGAGGCAACAACACAATCAACATTAGAACATACCCAAATCTTACCTAACTAATCCTTTGTTCAGAGCTATAGACATAGATAGAAACATACCTATTTCCTAGGATATACAGTACATTAGGTATGCATGATATATGTATTCCTCCTGACACGTTTCTTACACATTGGCTTGGCATGCCCTATGACTTATATGATTAAAGCTGTCTTAGTCTAATGCAGTCTAATTACAATCTGTTTTGGCAAATGGAGAAGCTAAATAAAAAATCTAAGTTTGTTGTTGGTGTATCAATTGTTATTTGTTCGACACTACTAGAGTAGTGACAGGATAAGGCTGGCCTTATTCAACATTTTACTTATTGCCAACATATGACAACATTGCCATGAAGAGAAGTAAAGACCCTAATTGGTTAATCATAGTATCCCAGGATTCAAGCATATGCTCAAAGTCCTTGCTATATTGTTCCATTAGGTGTTCACAGTTCAGTAATTTGCGTATTAGCCCAGTCAATGGGGACTTGGCTTGACCAGAGGGTCACCGGTTCAAGTCCCTTAACAAACCAAGTAGAACTAGAACTAGAATTATAGCCCATATTCCACAGGAAAGGTTTTCAAAAAGGATGAAAGGAAATTGAATATTTTGTTTTCCCCCACTGTGATGAAACATTGAACCGTGACAGCAAAATCTTACTGCATAGCAAAGTGTTCATTTTGCATATTGTTACACCCGTAACAATTATACATTGAACACTTCATGTAATTCCTTCAGCCATCCATACACATAATGAATTATTCACATGATGTGCAAGACATCCAGGCGTGCTGTATAGACATTGTTTTCTTCGATTGGGCGGTTACTCACCTCAAGATTGACAAAGATAGCCTCCATGTCCTGTGAACTCAAGACTTGCTTCAACGGGATCATGTAATTCTGAAGAGAAACATGAGAGAAATCATTGAACAGAGCAAATATAACTGTCCCTCTTTAGAACAACAAATACTGTAACTCAGAGATTTTCATGTCAAAAATGTATTGCTAAAAAGAAATAAAGGTCTGGCTAAGCTTTTAGCAGCTGTGTAAGGATATTTTTTGAAGGACAGCACTACTTAAAGTTAACTGCAGCAACAAAGATAATCAATACCACGATACACTTTAAAAAGATGGCGCCCCACTATTGTGGTTCACAGGGCTGAAGCTATTTCATTTAAGGCTAAAACACTATCTGCCTTCAATAGATGGCAGACAGCTCTTCTCTAAGCTGCACTTATGCTTACAGAAGAGAAAACCGCCTTTAGTTTCCCTAACGTGTTATGGTTGTCACATTCCATCATCATAATAATAACAAATAGATCAACTTAGAAGCAATGAAGAAATGAGGCTTTATTAACCCCAACTCAATTAAGCTTAACGAGTCCTCTGATCGTGAGGGGGTTATTTATTCTCATTTAGTCTTGCGTTGGTCCAACGCTGGAAACACAGGATACACATTTAGTTTAATGAAATTAGAGGAGCCAAAGATTTGTTGCGCTCTACCGAATCGCGAATGAAATCTGTCAACAGGGAAAGTGATGTGTTAGCAGCACTGATCTAAACAATAATTCATTACTACACTGAGAGAGGGTGTATGTGTGAGCCAGTTTCTGATTCTTTATGTACACAGAATTAAGAGTTTTACGTGGATGCACATTTATTTTGTCGGCTTTTCTTGGCAGTTGTCCAAACACAGCAACTGTAATCCGTATCTACTGTTATGCAGCAGTAACAGAGGAAGGAAATAAAGAGACGTAAGGTATAATAGCTTCCCCAACGTGTGTGTGTGTGTGTGTGTGTTCAAACATATATGTCCTCGTGCCTGATGTGCATGTCTATACTTAAAGCCCCACCGATTAGTGTTTGGTGTGTGGGCTGAGCCAATAAAAAACCTATCGATCAGCTCCTTGTGACGTTTGTGCCCCCCAATGAATCTGCCGATAGCTGACATTTCCATGCTGTGACCCGGCCTACAGGCCGGAGACCCTAGCAAAAAAATGAAGTGACAAAAGGATATTCCAACACTGCATGTGTCGGGATAACAAACGCATATACTATCAACACACTCAAATACACGTGCGCTCATATGACACCCACCTTCTCAATGTCCTCTAAAGTCTTGTAGTACTTTGCTTCAGTCTCCTGGATTTCCACTAAGCAGCAATTCCTCTTGTCATCTTCTGTCATACCCATTTTCTATGGTGAGGAAAGGAAATAGAATGAGTCAGGACAAAAAAACTGTAAGATTTTAGTCCAGTTCTACATTTAATTCCTTGGGATTACGGTTTTCTGCATGATCATTAGGATTTTGTTGCAAGGAATTGCATGATATTCATAAGAAAAATGTAGTGCCAGTTTTCCATTGAGTATCTATCTATGTTTGTAACATAAAAAATGTATCTATAAGTGGAAAGTGGATTTTTGTTTTTCAGTTAATTCTCAAAACATATATCATCATAGCTACACATTTTGCAAATCGTGCTTTAGTGTTTTAGAAATTAAACATGTTTTTTACCATACCAGGCAGCCATCGGTTTCTATTCATTTCCAAACACTATGGAATCTATGTTGTGTATCCATCAAAATGCATCTGTATGAGCTAATGCAGTGCAGATTTCTTTCTGATCAATTTACCATGCAACCATAATGTAACATTGACCAAAATTAATGTGGACTTGATGTTGAATGTGATGGATTGCATGACTCAAGCTGGTTTTAAGAATGCGTTCTACTTTATTTAACCAGGATAATCAATTCACCATCAATACTGCTTACTAGGGAGTCCTAGACATAACATTTACTCAATTTGCTAATTGATTTTCATACTGTCTACAAACAAATTGAAAGCTAAAGCGGTTGGAGCAAAAAAAGGGAAACAACTGAGCTTTTGTGTATCCCTGTATGTGTGTGTGGGCTGGCTGGCCGGCTGTATATATATATATATATATATATATATATATATATATAGAGAGAGAGAGAGATGAACAAAAAGTTTTTATGCAACCAAGCAAAATGTGAGTGGGTGGTAGAGGATGGGGAAAAGATACAAACCTATCTACATAGGTCATTTCTCAAGAGACCTGATTAATGTATCATATACAACATGAAAGGACAGTATACTGAAATGCATATTGTAATGACTTGCCCATATGACCATGGTAAAAAAAACAATGACAGAGGTTTCATTTCTATATGTATTTTCAATGTTGTGCGAGTGTATGATAATAAGACACCTGGAACAGATTTGGCTGTTGATAACCAGTTCAGACAATACAAAAACTGGGGCTAACAATGGTGAAATGTCAGTCCAGTCCAGGCCTGAATCCAGCATGCAATCAACCAATTAGAAGTGGGGCTCAAAGCCAGCAGGATAATGTTTATTTGTTTCATGCTTTGAGGTTTTGGTGTGGCAGCGAGCTGAAGTCACAACTGTCTCAAATGGGCCCTGAGTTAGACTTTGAAACAGATGGGGTCTCCTTTACCCTGAGGCACGGGTCAAAAATCTAAGCACCAGGTTATTATTGGGATGCTAGGAGTTTGTTTTAAATAAAAAGGTGGAGTAAATGGATAGAGTGGGGTGAATCACAAACACAGTGGCACCTACCTGCATGTATCTGATCTGCAGCATGGGAAAGGCAAAGCAGTGTAAGTCAGAAGTCAAATTTGTCACTGTTGGGGGCAATGTTTTTATGTTAGAGATCTGAGTGGGTTCAGAGATATGACGTCATGCAAATGCAATGACTAAGGTTAGTGGGAGGAAGTGTGTTTGTTCTTCTTTGCAATATTTGTGCAGTGCATCCTTCCTGGCAATAAGTGTATTCAATGGACATCGTAGATAGAAGTCTAAGTCTAAGGTGAATCAAAGGCCTTCAGCAAGCATCACATTTACAATATGACAAACACCTGAGACAAATCAATAATTTATTTAAAATTCATTCACCGCTGCCGAGCACAGTCGCCAAGGGGCATTTGAGCAATAGGGGGGCAGATATTGTGACATGATGCTCTCACCATGGGTTGTCGTACTTCCACCTTAATGATGTCCTCGTAGATGTCATCGCCATCGTCCTCACATGGCACACAGTCGTAGATGTCATCCTCACCCAAGTCATGCTCACTGGGGAAAAAAAACACAGACACAAGTTTGATGAACAGCTGTATCGGAACACAACCTCAACTCAAAGGATAAATCCTTTTTACTGTGCCAAAAAGACACACGCTGTATGCCCACTTTAAACAACCTAATGCCAGTTTTGACAGCTGAGAGTGCAGTACAAGCTCATTATCACCAGCACTACCTGAAGAGTGATATTGGTGTTCCAGGGAAGGGGACGCAGTACCCGATGAGTTGCGTCATTGAATGGCATTTCCCTTTAATGTGTTTATGCTGCTTTGGCACCCAGCTAGCTAACTGACCTTTAATTAGGCATGCAGCCAGCAGAGCACAGACAGTTACTGTGGAGAGGAGCAGCTTCTGGGATAGACCCTTATGCTCTGAGAGGAGAGCCCATGCTGCATCTCCCTCTCTCCTGTAAAAGCAATTATTGTTTGGGAAACTAATTGAGGCAGTGGAGAAGCCTCAGCATGAATACGCTTTGGCAATGAGCCCATATCGATGCAGTTAATAACCAGGGAGCTTTAGGTCGGCGAAAAGGAGATAAATGATTAAATACTGTAAATAAATAAAAGTAGTAAGAACAGCCTGCTAAATAATGGAGGCCCAGGTTTCTAACTTGGCAACTGCCTGCATGTTTAAACAAAAATCCATCCAGCTCAATTGTAGTGAGGTGAAAGCGGCATCATGCCTGTGTGTGTTGCCATTAATTCAGTAAATTATGCTGTGGGCTTCAACATTATGGCATACCGGCATCATTACAATCATGCCAAATTAGTTTTTAGCAGTCCCTGTTTTGCAATGTGCCCATGGGCGTACAGACAAAGAGGAGTGAATTACTATATCTACTAAAGAAACCTCTCTGATGATCCTGGTGATCCTGAGGTTCTGGAGTTACAAGAAGTTTTTTTCCCCGTGATTTTTATGCAGGTTTGTTGACATTTATTTGCAATGGACATATTCAATATTTGCATCCTGGGAAAGTTTGCTGTCAAAGCCCAACTGAATCTGAATGTGGTGTATAGGTTAAGGCTCTGGGAAGGAGTGCGCATTTTGACGCAGATTTCGGCAACTGAATGCTAAGGGTTTTACAGTACCTTTTTTGCTTGACGCCTGGCTGTATTGATTAGCTGGCCACGCTACAATAATTATTGGGGAAATTAATGAATAAATACAATGAATAAAGATTGTAGTGCAAAAGTTGCCAATGTCTGCTGCCTTCACATCCTTAGAAAAGAAGGAGAAGGTTTACAGATGGCAAGCGGCCAATCTGCTTAAATGTCCTTGAGTGTGACACTTAATGCCTCCCAGCTTTTTGCTCTGACCTGGTCTGAGTGGAAGCAGGCGAAAACAGGATTGAGTCTGAATGTGATCCCCAGCCAAAATATTTATGTTTGAGAATTCTTTAGGAAATTTCACCTGTTCTTGCCTAATGGGGGCCATAACCTGGCTGCCCTAGCACCAAACCAAGCAGATTCCGACCAGGACATTTTATTTGACTTTAACACCCTTGAAATGGGATATTTCGTAGGGATTTTGCAAACTTTATTAATTCATGAATATTCTTACAAGCTTTATGGGCACGGGTTGAAAATAAATGAAAAATAACTCAGGTTATTGAATTTTCTCCACTGTGACATGGCTACATAAGACCTTCTGAGTCTGCCATCTTTGCTAAATATCCCGCCTTTCACTGTCTGAGTGAATAGGGTATAAACAAATCAGCGATGATAGAACTGCCCTCACTCAAATATCCAGCTGTGTAGTCACACAAGTTCAGTGGTTTTTTGAAGTTTTTATTGAGGTGCCGTGGTTCATTCCCATGTGCTATGCTTCTTCTTGCTTGATTAAGTTAATGTGGTCCTTGATGAATACGGAGAAGGCTGCGTGGGAGGCCCACGCTGTCCAATCAGTGTCTTCTCTCTGAACTTTGAGACTACAGCACACTCCACGCTGACGTTTGAGCTCTTTGAAAAAAACTATTCTAAAAAAACTAAAATGTTTACTATAGAAAAGTACATAAAAGACTAGAGAAGAACAATGAATTAACATTTAATAGAAAAGTGTTGCGCTGGTTTCCGTCATCTATATCTATTGATCCTATATTTGTCAAAGGGAAATATTCAACATGGTCATTTTGTCATTGTCAAAATCTCCTTCGGTCCATTTAGTCAATTCAAGATACGTGTAATTTTCCTCAATGATTACTATCTGGCTGCTATATTACACCAACGTGGCTGAGGGCCCATCAGGTTGGGGGAAAAGCTTCCTGTCAACAACCGATTTCATTGACGGATTTGGGGGCGGCTGTGACTCAGTGGTAGAGCGGTTGCCTGCCAATCGGAAAGTTGGTGGTTCGATCCCCGCCCCTGCGGTCATTGTCGAAGTGTCCTTGGGCAAGACACTGAACCCCGAGGTGCCCCCGGTGCTGCGCATCGGAGTGTGAAAGTGTGTGAATGTTTATCTGATGAGCAGGTGGCACCTTGTACGGCAGCCCCGGCCACAGTGTATGAATATGTGTGTGTGTGAATGGTGAATGTTTCCTGTAGATGTAAAAGCGCTTTGAGCAGTTGTTAAGACTGGAAAAGCGCTATATAAATACAGCACATTTACATTGAAAGTGACGTTATTTGAAAGTCTATTTATCATTATTCCCAAGTCTCTCTGATGTGACGTTTGATCTGTTGAACATGCCAACTAATTATTGTACAATGCTTGATTTGAATTATTTATCATTTTAGACAACTGGACATAATTTTTTGCCCTTTTCCTGATTTGCTTTTCTTCATAGTCTATTTACTGATTGATTATTCCAAATATGTGCCAGTTGAATCAGTATTCTAATGACAGTGTGGGCCCATACACATTTCACTGATTGCTTTAGATCATCACAGTCTCTAGACTCCTGCAGATTTCTAATTAGGGATGCCATTAATGAACTTCTTAACTGGATGTTTTCACTGTCAATATGCATTGATCCTTAAGTCAAATAACTATAATGAACCCCATATCAAGGTCCTATTGTAGGACTGTGTACACCTAATACACAAGTGCATGTTTTTTAAAATATAAGACTGTTGCTTATGAAAAATACTCAAATGTGAGGACCAATTTAAACCTGGATAGTAATGACATGTTGGATAGTGAAGTCTTGAGGACATTTTGGCTTTTTTCTCCATTCTTAACTGGGCTGTTTGATGGCTGGATGTCCTTTCCATGCTGGGGTTGCCCCTCACCTTCTGCTTTCTTTGTGTTCGTGTGCATTATAAACTCTGGTTGATTTCTGGGGACTATGGTTAACTGCTCCTCAGGGTAAATCCAGACAGCTAGGTATACTACCTGTCCAATCTGAGTTTTCTGTTGCACGACTAAAACAAGTAATAATAAGTAAGTTCCTTCCCGAGGCTATTTTGAAGAGGCTCCATTATTGCGTACGGTGCTTAGCCGCCCAAGACAATTGTGATTGGTTTAAAGAAATACCAATAAACCAAAGCACATTTTGTCCTACCCCGGAATGCTGTGTGGACTAGCCAGAGCCACCTCTGCATCGTTGTGGAGGTAGGTCTGTCAATTCAAGAATAGGATTAGGTTAAGATTGATGTTAGTTAATAGTTGGGGTTTAGGCATGTAGTATTGATGGTAAAGGTTATTTCTTCAGGGTGCCAAGGCTTGCATAAGTAATGCCACTGTGTGTGTGCGTTCTAAGAAAGACAAAGAGGGAGAAAATAGAGGGACATAATTCTTACCAGTGTAAATCTGCCACACCTTAACTTTACAATTTACGTTGCTTTGTCTCTTGGGCTTTAGTGGACATAAATAAATTATTCACATGCAATTGTTATTTGTGCTTGTGCATGTGCATGTGTATGCATCAGAATGCATCAGCGAGATAAAGAACGGGAGCAAAGTCCTGAGAACTCATGAATTAGGTCTGATTTTCTGTCTGATTACACAGTGACATGCTAGTGGTTGTCCAGTACACAGTACGCAATGGGCCTGTTAGCCTCTGTTCCCAGGCCTCAATGACATAGAGTTACATCAGAGGAGAGAAGGGATGGAGTATGACTCACAATATCAAAGCTACTGAGTCTTTAGGTCCCCAAAGGCTGGGCTGCCTTAGACGTTTCTATTAAAATAATGTTTTTTCAATACAGAATTTGTTTTATGTTAGAGCTGTTATGTAATATGTGTGGAGCCCTGGCATGTTGCTGATGCCACACTGCATCTATACAGCTGAAAGTGTGTCAACAAAAAAAGAAACACACAAAACCTGCTAACGTATAAGGCCCCTGGAGGATGCATTTATCACTTCACCTCACAATGCGAACATGGTGGATGAAATGGAAAACATGCTGATGCCTTAGCATCAGTGAGGCAAAATTGGGACATGTATCCTGAGGGTTAGCTATCTAATTGTGATTATTTTTGACTGATCTTGAAATTACAATATAATGCACAATATCGGAGAGAATTGTCATCTTTGCATCATTATTCTCATAATCGTAGAAAAAATCATTATGATTGCGGTTTGATTTGTTTTTTATGAGGAACTGAATCATATGCAGACTTTATCTGAGTCTGTAGAATATGATAAGTGTCTGGGCCAGGACATGTCTGCAGCACCACAACAGACAATTGTGTGCCTGCTTTAAATTTGGATAATGCACTACAGCATAATCCATTTGGCAATTTTGCAATTTTGATAAAATTGATTAATTGTTCAGCACTACATGTGGACATCAACATCAACAGGGTTTATCTCCCTGGGGCCAGAGGTTGCTGGTTCAAACTGGACCGGCCGGATAAATCTGGGTGGGTAAAGCAAAAAATCAACATTTGCCACTTTCTCATTACCACCACGGACATGCTACTGGGCAGCTTCCAGGTGTAAATAAATGTGCGTCTGTGCAAATGTGATCAGGGCCTTTCTGCTCTTATCAGTGAAACTTCCTGAATGTATAAAGGTACCTTGCAGAAAAATAATACCTTGACTGACTTCAATCTACAGTATTTTTTAAGCTATTGACTTTTCATGCCAATATAGCCAAGGGATTAATGGAGCAAAATAAACTGCAAAAGAGTGACACAAAGGACTTGTGACACTGTTTGCTTCGGAATGGAAATCTATGTGTGGCTTTCATAGAGGAAAAAGTCCCTTGGCGCCTCTGCCCGATCCACCCCCATCATGTCAACTTCAGGATGGAGTCATTCCAGACAGGGAGGACTCTGAGTTAAGTGACATAAAGACTTGACATCACAAAGCCAGAGGGAGGAAGTACATACCAGGTTTACCACATTAACCCGGGAGACCTCGATTAAGTAGAGGCTGGCTTCTACCTGAGTCAGACATAGATGTGGTCCAGCAGAATGCAAACCGGAGAATGCTTCACAAATAGATACACCTGCACCCATCATATAATCTCAATGCCATTCATTTACAGCAGTCATTTCCAATTGAGCTCATACTGACCGCCTAAAGCCTCAATCCACCTCACCTGCTATGAATACTTCCGACAAGATGTTGTAAATATGGAAATCATGCAGCAAGGTAAGTCACCTCTATTAAACCTCATAAGAATTTTACATGGTCAACATCAGATGTTCTTGTGTACCAATATGTCGGCTGCAGAACAGCCACACAGAAATGCCAAAGTATCTGATAAATGAGTGATATCTTTAAATACAGCGCACTATTATTACGTTAGTGAGTACTAGTGAACTTCAAGCTATTCTCAGTGACCTCTGAGAACCCATCAGTTTAAACCTTTTGGCTGCTTCAGATTAAAATGAAAACTTGATCGATCTTTTGCTGCCTGGGCTGCTGGAACACTCTTCCATTTAACGTTTGGTCTGCTGACATGATCTCAGTTTTAAAATCTCACCTCAAAATCAATTTTTATAGATTGCTTTCCATTGCACTTAGTATCCTTTGTCGTCTTATCGCTGAACTTAATGATGCTATTTTATAGATTTTTATTGTTTGCCGTTACGCTGCTCTATCCATGCACCTCTATTTTTTCACACTAAATATTTTTTGGTTACAATATTGCTGTTTTATTCCTTACAGGCTGTTTTTTTTATGATAACAGATGTCCTCTTGTTTACTATTTGCTTCCTCTGGTATGCTCTTAAATAGTACAACATCCTTGAAAAAATGATTATTATTACTGTGGTAAGATCACCATTGTCCTCACACTCACTCGTCGTGCATTCATGACCCCATTGTAAATTAATCATCCATCAATATTTCCGACTAAGTTATAAGTCTTTGGGAGCGGGGTTATTGCTACTGTGGCCTATGTGCCCACCTGTGTCCACCTGCATTGGGTGCAGGACCTGCTGATGAATCAAATCTGTGTCTGTCCGTTGATGAAAGGAAAATGCATGCAAGTTCTTTGTAAAAGGTCAAGAGCAGCCGTGCTGCAGAGCCGCATGAATCATTCAACACGAGCCAGCCCTCTGCACCTACAGGTTACATAAAGAGCACCGTGTTACAACACCACTGACCATTTCAGTTGAAAAGCTATATAGATTAATTCAAGCTCCGGGGTTATTGAAGCTGCTGCCATGGTTACAGGGACCAAAAGCCATTAATGGAAGGAGGAAATTTGAGGAAAATTTAAAACATAACCCCCCAGCTATAGAAATATTATGGTATATATATCCTAATCTTACTTTTATGCTCCCTTGCTTTACTGGTGGACTATGTGATGCTTGTTACTATGGATACCATGCAATTGCTATGGCCACTGAATGTTTCAATGGTAATTCACATATATAAGTAACATTTATTTTATGTGGCTGACATTTATTTATTACCCTAACATATTGAAAATGTAGCCTCTTTTGATTTCCTGATGCACTTAGAGACCAGTCAGTAAATCAGAGGTGTAACACTACATTGATCTGGATCAATATATCGATGCAATGATCAACAATCCAATATCATCAATACAAAGAGAAAACACCTGTGATTTACACCCCTACAGTAAATACAGGAAATGGCATTAGTCTGCCTTCTTCCTTTTATGAAATAGAAGAAAAACGTCTCTGTTCTCTGCAGGAGACGTTTTGGCACAAGACTATGATGAAAGACAATAGCCTACGGTATGTTCGTTTTTTTTTTTGTGAAACCGAATCAATGCATGTTAAGTATTTCCTTTGCTATCTTCAGGATCACTTTTAGTGCAGGTATCAGTTCAGTTTTCAGGCAAGGGCCCATGTTTAAAGCTTGCAGGGCTACATACATGCTAACCTGCACTCTAATCCAGCATTAGCCTGCTTGGCTGGCACTCCTCTCCTCTAGCAAGAGCACATTCCTCATCCCCCAACGGACACCACAATCATGTATTCAGCATGCATATATCTACAGCCTGCATGCTGTCCTTTCTATCTGCCACTCTCCTACCTCCTATCTTTCTGTGATGAATGACACCCATCTCAGAGCAGTTAACTAATTATTCTCCATTAATCTGAGTCGAGCGGCTGCTGTCACCGCTGGAACCTCTGGCAACTCTGAGACCTTTTCACTCTCTTTCACACCCAGCAACAACCCTCACACCAAACCAGGCAGCCAGCCATATAGGATGGCAGGCAGCGAGGGAGGGAAGAGGGCAGCCACACCCGAAGCCATAGCAAAGCTGGTGTCACCATGGAAACGGGAAGAGTGACAAAAGGCTCCACGCGTATGTAATTATGCAGTTAGGGAGTTGGAAGAAGTGGCAATCACACTTAACTTTGAAACGTTGCAAGTTGCCTGTTATATACATGAAGGGTAGAGAACTGTTATGTATGGTATTTTGACAATAAAAAGGTCCTTTGCAGTACAATGAGAAGATCTTTTGAATTTTTCTTTAATTTAGAAGCATTTGCTGAGCTCAAACGCATAAAAGCAATGACCTTTTGCAGCAGTAAACAACTGCTTTTTAATCTGCTGGAACATTGAATCTAGATGAATATATGTTTAAAGCTATCCAAGGTTTTAAACCTCTGAATGATTCTCGACAATAGCTAAAAACTAACAACATGTCTTGATGATGATGTTTGTGTGTGTGTGTGTGTGTTTGTGTGTGTGTGTGTTTTGTGTTCACAAGAAATGATCTTTATTGCCACTAATCATGACATCCCCAACCGGCACCGTCAGACACCGCCTATCAAGAGCCTGGGTCTGGCGGAGGTTTCTTCCTAAAAGAGAGTTTGTCCTCGCCACTGTCGCACTATGCTTGCTCTTGGGGGAATTACTAGAATTGTTAGAACGTTGTAAATTATAGAGTGTGGTCTAGACCTACTCTATTTGTAAAGTGTCTCGAGATAACTCTTGTTATGATTTGATACTATAAATAAAATGTAATTGAATGTGTGTGTTATGGACTGCATTCTTACTCTGCCAGCTCTTCAAGGCTCCGGTACACATCATCCTCATTCAGAGCTGTGTCCTCTGATGGAAAGGGCCTGGTGCACACACACACACACACACACACACACACACACACACACACACACACACACACACACACACACACACACACACACACACAAACACAAGAGTGAGAGAGAGTACAAAATATGAGTACACACACTACAGTTTCCCAGGTAGAAAAATAAGCAGTCACAAACGGTGTGTCCTATCTGCCAGGTTGTCACTCTTAGCTCCATCACTTTAGCACCAACATAGCAAGATGTATTCAACAGAGGACCCCATCACTCACAAACAACATTGTCAAAACACATCAACACGCTGCTGCTGACAGATAACTACCTAGAACCTTCACAGAGCCAACTTTCCCAGGAGTTCAGGACAGAAAACAGTCTTTTTTTTCTCAGATGGATGGCCAGGTGTCTTATAAATCCCCTCAGGGGGTTTGGGCAGCTTTCAAGGACCCTCAGGGACAATGCACAGCATAAAATATTGAAAATAATAAAGTCTCCTGTTTTTGTATTCAGCAAAAGTGATCTTCTCCACTTACTTTATACGTTCACTTATTGTATAAAAATATATACAGTAGATATATGAATAATTATTGTTTTTGAGATGCACTGCAGGCTAGTTAACATAAATAAGAGCATTCCTGTCGGCCAGTAGTGCGATAAGGTGAGTGATTCCTCCCGATCCTCTTCTTAAAATTATCATTTCCGCCAACGCAGCGTCAACGAAAACAACCCTCCTGGGAAGTGGCAGAGCATTAAAATGAATGACTAATCAATTAGCTCATTAAACAGGGTGGATTTATTTCAATTTTTTTTTTTTTTAAGATATCTGCTTTCTGCAAACATGGTTGTGAAGTGCATGATTATATCTCAGGTGGCCGACTGTGTTTATGATGTCGTTTTGCTCCTTTCTTGAACAAGAGCTGATTGCTACAAATTATTGCCTATTAGCTTAATGCCGTGCACAATTGAAGCTCATTAAAATCAGAGAGGTCACGATCGGTGCTAATCATCAACCACGCTAAAGTTACTGAAACGGAAAAAGCATGTTTTTTTAAACTAATCCCTCCCCTGTTTATAAGAGATACTCCGGATTCATTTTAATCTTACAGGCTATTTCTGTGAGCCTCCATTCTATTAGAATGGTAAAATGTTTTATAAGAAAAGAACACTTTGGGAAGAAAATTGTTCATTACAATCATTACCAGCTTTCAAAGTACCCAAAGGTCCTGACAATGTTATTGTCAAAGGAGTTTGCTGTCTGTCTTTAGGTCTGTTTGTTTTCACCAGGATATAAGCATACTGTTACCTTAATAACTCTTGTGCACGCCAGCTGCATGCAGTGGTTCCTGCTGCAGTAAACAGCCCTGTCAGGTTAGCCTTGCGTTAGCCCGTCTGAATGATGGAACTACTGAACACATGAGCCCTTTTCTAACTGTCAAAGAGCCACTCGGCCCGGGTGCCCGGCTGGCTCAGTTGATAGAGCGGGCGACCATGTGTGGGGGTTTGCTCCTCGGCGCAAAGGGCCCTGGATTTGACTCTGAGCTGCGGCCCTTTGCTGCATGTTATTCCCCTTCTCTCTCCCCTTTCATAGGTTCATCGGTCGTGTCTAACAGAAAAGCGAAAAAATGCCCCAAAAAAGTATATAAAAGAGCCACTGGACACACACGCAAAGGACTCATTATTCAAGAAAGAGATGGAGAACAGAGCGAGAGAGTGTTTCAGGTCACAGGGAGAGTGAGGTTAAAGCTGTGCCTACAGTACCTCTTTGATTCATAATCAGTTGAAAAGACAGCAGTGGCTGGACTGTGAACTTGGGTATAGTTTCATTTAATGTATTCTCCCTGGGTATCCTGCTCTGCCTTTGAGAAAATGACAGCTCAGATGCCCCCCCCCCCCTTATCTTTTTTTAATTGTGTATTTAAAAGTGTTTATTTTCTAAATAATTGTATTGTTTTTATGCGAGGGATCCTTATCTGTTGGTCTTCCTGAGGAAGAATCTGTTTTCCTGATTCTATTGTGATTGGAAACATGATTGCTGCCTCAATTACGTGCAGGGGCAATGCTTATTGCTTAATTTTTGTACCACACGCAAAAAATCATTGGGCATAGTCAGGTGGTCATAGTAGTGATTTGTAATATGTGGAAGGGCTTGCTGATGGCTGATATAATGCACAGCCCAAATATAAATGAACGGATGTTACCATGTGCTAATGTGCGAGAAAGATTTTGTAGCAGGAGAGAGACGCCACAGTAAACAATAAAGAATGTCTGTATGTGTGTTGTCGCTGGCTGTGAAGTGAGCTGGGAGATGATATTGAACAGTTGAGTGTCAAAGACCAGACATTCAAAGCTCTTATAAAAGGCACTCAACTTTCTGTACGCACTCCTATTTGAAATCCTTTGGCTGAGTCTAAGCCGAGATAGGATCAGATGACTGAGGCGCTTTATTGTGATAACACGTCTTCGTAAAGAACCGACAGCAGTGACCTGTCGTTGTGTGAAGGCCAAATATCTCACTAAGAGACAGTTATAGTGCAAGTGTAAAAAAGCAATAAAAACCGTAGTTCGTCTTATCGATTTAGCTGTGTGTGTGTGTGTGTGTGTGTGTGTGTGTGTGTGTGTGTGTGTGTGTGTGTGTGTGTGTGTGTGTGTGTATCTGTGTGACACCAGCAATTAGCCTTTAAGTAATTAAAACAGTGGTCACGTTGAAAGAGTGTGTCAGCCATCAAGTTAATGAATGCTCAACTAGATACTCAAAGGCCAGCCGGTCACCCTCAAGCCTGTGCGCACGCACACATACACACTTACACACACATACGCGTAGCTTCATTAAAACCTCTGTATTTCCAAGAGCTAATTACAAGTAAAATTATTTAGGAATCATAACACAAAAACGGCCTCATTTGATTCATGTTACTTTCTCACTCACTGTTATGAGCGCAGATGGTGCTTCCTCCAGAGTGTAATAACACACCCACATCTGATGGCCCCCGCCAATGAAATGTGCATTATATTATAAGTTATTAATGGAGTCCCGCAGGGCTAAATTTAATTACATAGTAGTTTGTGCAGATACGTGCCCATATGTATCACCTCAGTGTTGTTTTGCGGATCCAAGCATTGCCCAATGCTGCCGTTTTCATTTCGCTAAAATGATACAACCAGGTGTAATTGAAGTACGTTTATAATTTCATCAGGGCTCCAATGATGAGCCATCTCATCGCTATTCAAAAGGGCTCTACTGTCTTTTCCTGCAGGCGTGTTGCTTCATGTTGTTCAGGCCTGAACACTATGTGGTAAACCAGAGAGGATGTTGTGGTACATGAAAAGTATTTCCTTTGTAATCAGAGTACAAAGTGTATTTGTATAACGCCACCGGCCCTCATGATTTGGCTTATTCACGTTTGTTTTACATATTTTATCTGGATTATCTGGAGTGCAAGTGATTCTGTAAAAGTTAAAATTATATACAGTATTTAGGTAAAATTAGGATGATATGGTTGTCTGACCACATCAAATACTATCTGTGTGTGTTTTTGTGTGCGTGTTTGTCTGTGTGTGTGTGTACAGCAGGTAGATCAATATATGTTAAAGCTAAATGTATCCATTCCAACTTATTTCTTTTCCTTTTTTCTTCGGCTTTTTCTTTTTTATCTTTATCTATCCCCTTTTAAATGGAATTCATTGTACTTTTTGTATTTTGTTGATTTCGTTGTGTTTTCTTTTGTTTGTTTTATTTTACAAGTCTCTCCTTTGGTATTATAAATAGATGAAAGAAAATAAACTGTTCATTTAGTCCCAATCAAATCAACTCCCAATTGATTCATTCCAATAAATTGCAAGCCTAACCAAGAGAGACTTTTATTAAGTGTATGTGTAAAAATGTGAAATTTATCCACAAGAACACATACAATTCAGCATAGAAGTATGTAGAGAATAAAAAACTCCATTTATGAAAACAAATATCAATGGATATTTACTTGTATTTAAACTGAAAGTTTCTTTGAAGGGAATTGTTTTTAAATATAATATCTACCAAATTACTTAGTTCTTTCTAGGAAAATCCTAGGAAGCTATACAATAAAGCATTACCTGTTATTTTCACCCGACCGTGTGGGGGTGAAGGGGGCTTCGCGAGGGTCATGAGGGATTGGCTGTGTGCATTTGTGTGTTTATGGTATTGTATCTTTTTTATTTCATTGTACCATGCCTAATTTCTTTCCTACTTCCTATGCTTTGTTAAAGCCAGTGCTGGCGTAAAGGAAATGTCTGCTGGACAAAGCCGCAGTGAGCCGGTCCCATTGATCAATTATTGTCGAACAACAGAACAAAAGTGTAGTTGTTAGCTGTAAACGGTCGGAGTCTGAAGCAGTTTCCCGTCCCAGGACACGGCTTTGTTTCTGCAGAGGTCGATAAATCGCTGGATCTTGAGCAAGCCTGTGCACTTTGCCACTTATTGTACCATGCCTGTCCATCAAACAACCCCCCTCGCTGCGGCTTGGGGAGGATGTGTACATGTGTGTGTGCAAAATAACATATGAGTGAGCCTCTTTCTTTGCATGTTATTTCCACATTTACATTAGCACATGTGATGCATTAAAACATGAGTAGAACATGAGGAGTGGATGTACTGTGCATTGTGACAACCACTTGTGTGATGTAATTCAGTGGTGTGAGGGGGCAGAGCCCTGCCGACAGGATGTGGAAAAGGAGGGACGAGGCAACGTGCAGAGAGTGATTCTTGACAGTGTTACACAGCCCTGTGCGGGACTGTTTCTGTTGTTTGTCATGTACTGCATAATTACATAATGCTAGTGCAATAATGAATTATTCTAGGGCTATGGGGGCACAGTGACATTGCATTAATCTATTTATTTCACTTATTATTTTAGAACGTGTGGTTGGCTGTGGCTTGTTTTGCTCATGTTGTTTCCTTTTGTGTTGTTACCGTGTCTTTCAACATACTGTAACGTATTTTATGTCAGTCCCTGTCGATCAGGCTGGGTATTTTTGGACCACCCACTTTTATCTGCAGAAACGTTAAAAGCGCCCACACCCACAGGATTTGTGCTGGGTCCCGCTGGATCCTAATTCCAATGAAGTCCTCTACACTGTAGCTGCTTATTCTACTCCTGGGCTGGTTCTCACTTCTCTTATTTGATAGCTCCTTGCTCCTCGGTTGAACCAGAAGTTTTTCTGGCACTCCTTCTTGAATGCCTTCTAAAAGCTCTTATTCCTGCCCCGAGGAGCGATCATCGAGAGTCGAGGAGGGATCTCCGAGGGAGGATGAGCGAAGATACAGGAGAGCAGCCTTCCCAGAAGCCGTTTAGCTGAAAGCCGGTTCCTACTCCGCCTGTAGAGCTGACAAAATCCATGTGACGATTCAGAGGAAAGGACGTCTCATCCCTTTGAAAACACTCTCCCTTTTTTCCTTTGTCCTTAATATTTATTAATAATTTCCCCTCTCTCCCATGCTTCCTTGGTGGGACAGAATAAGACGCGAGGAAAGGAAGCAAGGGGAGAAAGCGGGGATGTATTTTAAGGGAAGTGAGATTCAGCCTTGCTTAGAACTGTGATTCTAACTTCAATTCAGTTGTGAGTCATTTAAGAAATGACTAACAACACGTGTGTTTTTTTCCTTTTTTTTTCTATTGTTTTTTTTTCTCTTTTTCTTCTTTTCACATTTTTCTTCTTTTTATTTATATTATTAATAATTATTGTTTTTCTTTTGATATGTGGTATTGAATAAGAAATTAATAAAACTACAGTTTGTGTAGTCACATTTTCCTTTACAATCTGCTCTATAAGCCCAATCTTGTTGATAACGCCATTTATTTCAATTATTTGAATCTAACGCTTTTAAGTTTTCAGCAAGTTTGTTTCTATGCAGACAGTATTTATCGTGAGCCAAGACTACTGTTATAGATACTCAGTTAGACCAAATGATCAGGTGTCCTTTGTTTCATTTTGTTTATTTCACACAATATCATTGAATATTTAAAAACGATTTCATGAGGTACAATGATCATTTGCCAGCTGTGTGAAATGGGGAACCCAAATAAGCTTCTAAGAGCTTTTCAGAGGGGGCCCTTATATAAACCCTTTATAAATACCTTCTCCTCAACTGTAGTCTTGATGCTGAGCTGAGGTCTTTTACACTCTGCAACCCTGATGTATATATATACACACACACAAACACAAACACAGAGAGACGCACACACAGACACACAAACTCCAAAAGCATGGATAAGTGATGAACTAGGAGAGTGAAGGTATACGGCACAGAGGATGACACAGGCTTATACATTAGATAAGCTGACACACAATGTCAACTCCCAGGACACAAAGAGAAGGGGACAGAAGGCATCAACACAAAGAGGATTTAAGGTTTTGATTGACAGTTTCTATGATACATTGTTCAAAGATTTAGGGTTGTAGACAATATCACCAATGTATGTTGGCTTTCTGAAGAGGGGGGAGGGGGACATAATGAAATCAGAGGTTCCTTAACTGGACCAAATAAAAATAAAATAAAAGTTGAAGCTGCAAAGGGTTAAAGACTGAAATGTAGCTTCAAACAGTTCCAATAAGTCCTTGTCTTTGAATGATGTTCATTGCATATTTTTATGAGAATGCTAAATAACAAATCGTCCCACTGTAAATTCATAAACACAATTTAGGATTCGCTAACTAAATAATACAGAGGAAAGCAAAGACATTTCTCTCTGAATTGAGTCTGCAAAGCATCGTGTCAGCAGCCTGAGAGGTGAAACCGAGGGGAAAAACTCTCCATGAGGCAGAGAAACAATTGAAAGCGAACTTATCTTCATTTCTGTTATCAAATCAGACTCATGTGTGTTACGTGAGATTGATAGTAAGAGCACTGTGGGATGTGAAGTCACTCAACTGAGTTGATGTGAAATGTAAAAGATGTTAGACTGGGACAAAAATATTGACAATGAGAAAAAAGAGGGAAATTCCATATGTGTCTGTCGACATAAGAAAGAATAGAAATGACAGGATGAAGGAGAGGGAACTGCTCAGATGAATATTTGATTATGTGTCCAGTGTAGAGGAGCATTCACAATAAAGCTGACACAGTGCTCAGACATGAGCTGTCAATGCCTGATTACAGTGAACACACATGAAAGACAAGATCGATGGGCTTCAACAGAAGGTCAATGGACATCCCTGTAGCAATGTTACCGAACAGAGAGGAACTTTTTGAGCATTTTAAAATACAATTACTGGCCTGATGTGGGTTCCATTAATGATCTGAGACTGTGGGATTAATGTCTAGGCATCGAGACCTCCAATGAGGAACTCAAGATTCTTTAAAGCTACACTATGTCACCTTTCCTGCTTCGGTCCCCCTACAGGTTGTCTTGTTGGACAACCACAAATGCAAAAACATCTAGATCCAAGTGAAAATGCAAAAACTCACAAACCAACAGGTGGCACTATAACACTGAAACGAGATTGGCCAATCACGCAAAGAAAAAGAAGAAATTGGCCAATCAGAAGCCTGACAAAAAGTAATTTACGAAAGGCTACCTGGCTGCAATAGTGCATTGACCGCAATGTTCCTCAATAAAGTGGAAGATGCGCATGTGTGATATATGTGTATAAAGTACTTTTAGCAAGTGGCTGACACTGGTAGTGTTTTGGTCATGACTGCCATTTCAAAAAAATATTGCCTCATTTTGACACCTGAAAAAGGAGATTTACAGCACACGCTGTAACATTGTAAGCATAATACAGTGATTTTTTCTGTGTGCACAACACAACGCGGTAAACACTGACCTAAAATGCAGTTTGCCTATGGACGAAAGGCCAAAAGGCATAGAAATCTTTTAAAAAATGTACACGTGGACTAGGCCTAAGAGACCCAGACATTTTCTTAGCTTATTACAGAGGAAACCAGAGCTAGAAAGCAAGTGAATAATGGACTTGCAATAAACAAAAGGTGAGCATGTTTTTGTTTTTAAAAATTTAACATGAAACACCATGCGGACTTGACGCAACAGGGAAATACACATTTGTCACGGCGGAGACGGAGAAAGCAACATTTAAACTATCTACAGAACAACAAATGTGAAGTTTGTATTACTGTCTATTACACACTTCCAACACATTTTATGTTTGACATTAAAAATGATAAAAATGTAAAGAATTTTTTAATTTTTTAATTTTTTTTATTATTAAAGTATGACTGATTACATATTAATGACCAATTACCAAGATATTAATGTTTAGTAAGACCATTTTGCCAATGCAACCTCTATGTTGACACGTCCCCATGAGGGAATGTAGTTCAGTGTACCATCCAATTACCTTAATGAATGCGTTCCTGTTCAGGCCAAGAGTCAAATGTGACTTGATTTAATAAAGTCATTGATCCCTACAAGGTTGTGTATTCACATTCACCTCCATATCAAGATAAGAGGTCAGGGTAACCCTCAGGGCTACAAAAGGAATTCAGTGTTTTACTCAGATTTTCAGATTTCTGAGATAGCAATAGCTCAGCACCAGAAAGTCCAGAGTGTGCTTTCCACTGAGGTCAAATGAGCCTTGGTTTTGACACCTCCCAGCAAAATGTTCAGTGTGAATTAGCCAGCTGTCAGCGGGTTGTGTTGTCTTTAATAATGACAAGGGAGCTGCTTTCTCTCCCCTCTCTCCTCTCTTCTCTTCCTCGCATGGCTCCTAATGGGCGCGCTCCATCTTCTCATTACCCAGACGGACAAAATGGCTTTTTATGTGGCGCCGGTGAACCACCAAGCTCCAAGCAGATTGTGCAAATGAAGAGAAATCAGAAGCCCATTCCAGATTTGATTTAGCAGTGTGAATAACTCACTCAGTTTCATCAATATCTGTGAGAACTGA
This sequence comes from Etheostoma cragini, assembly GCF_013103735.1. NCBI lineage: Eukaryota > Metazoa > Chordata > Actinopteri > Perciformes > Percidae > Etheostoma > Etheostoma cragini. The sequence goes on from NC_048422.1 coordinate 7,237,256, forward strand.
CCTCTCAATGCAATGTAGTATTCTGACTCAGATTGAGGTGTAATAGGTTACTGCAATACAGTTTGAGTGACAGATGGAAATGTGGGTGGCGTTGTGCCCTGCAAGACAACTTGCTTAAAGCTTAACAGCTTAAAGCTGCTACTAATTGCCTAAAAATGGAAATTGACTTGTAAATGAGCAGCAGATGTTTATAGCGACCTCCATATTAACATAGGACTACAAGTAAATGCGGAATACATTCATCCAAATGGTTTCTTTGACACAGATACTCTTGAGTGCTTTGGCTGTTCAAATGATAAATGAGAGAATTAAAAATGACACACATACCTGATGCCTTTGATTTGTGCGATGCTGTGGTGGGAGATCCTTGACAGAGCGGAGATTACCTGAAATAAACACAGAGATTGACAGATAAACACATAATTCATTATTTTATTGCCATTTTATTTGCAACATCCATTCCCTTCATTTGCTAGGTTTATCATTTGTTTCTTCTGCCTTTTATGTCTAAATTGATGCTGTTATACTGTGATACTGTATTATTTAATACAGACTCCAGGATAACTACATACTTTGGATAAGCTAATGGGGATCAGACAAAACAAACAAGACCATAAAAGCAGTCAGCAACAAATGTAATAAAAAGATAAGCAGTCAGAGGCAGCAATCATCTATAACAGTAACTGAAAGATAAACCACCAGGGGCAACAATAAATCAACAATAGTAACTAAAAGTAACAAAAAAGTTAACCATCCAAGGCAACTTAAAAAGTAAGTAAAAAACAAATCATCCGACGATTTCATCGGCTGATACTGGCTTACAGACATTCAGCTTTCAGCATCTATCTGGTATTGAGCATATGACAACTTTTTTTTTTTATAGAACATATAGCCTAATGCAGAAAATTGTGCTTGAGGTGATTTTTAGAATTGCTGTAAATATATAGTGTTTTATTTAAATTGTCAGCAGTTAACTGATGCCAGACATACAAACAAACTCATGTTTCTTCAGCTATTTCTTTTATTTGTATTTTTTTATTGACAAGCTATTACATTGAATGTATAATAATGTTAATCACAGCCTCCTGAGTACCTTTGCATACAGTAGTCATAGTCCACAAAGAAAAGGGCTTTATTATTTCAGCTTATAAATTCACTATATTGGTCGCCACATCAGAAATCTTCCCCTCTAAAATTAATATTGGTCTCAAAAATCCCATATTGTTTGGGCTATGCATTTCACTATGCATTTCACTATGAAAGTAATTAAAAGTAGCTAAACAACGTTCAAAGGCAACAATCAACAGCAAAGGTACCGGTACTATATGACACAAGGGAAGAGCCATTATTAAACTACTTTGTATGAGCAACCACTTAAATGAAAAAAAAAGGTTCTTTGAGGGTCATTATTGAACATTACTTGCACGTTTCTTAGCAACCCCGCTTAGGCGTATGCAGCATCACGAAGGACTGTGTGTAAACATAATGCAGAACACCATGTTAATGGTGACGGTCAAAGACATGTGGTGCACAGTCACGGATGGGTGGGTACCACTTTGGTTATATTTCACTCACACACACACACACACACACACACACACACACACACTTTCCTTATTTTACCTTCTGTCTTTTTTTCCACAGTTTGTTAACCTCCATACTTTTCCTTCGTCCTTTTTTTAACAGAAGAAAGTTAAAAGTGTGCTCGTGTTTAAGCTGATTTAACGTGGTCACACGCAAGCAAACTTATGGCTGAGCACTACAGATGGCGTGCTTGCAGGCTCTAAAGAGGCTAGTTCAGAAAGATGAGGGGACCACCATCACACTCTCTCACACACAAACACACTCACACACACTCATTCACACACACACACACACACACACACACACAAAACCACAATCCCTGTCTCCTACGCCTCATTACCCACTCCTGGGTGTATTTCGGCTTGCAACACCATGGCAATGCCAGATGTCTCCTCAACAGGGAGGAGAAAATTGTTATCTCAACCCCTTTTCCTCGGCAGGTGTGTCATCCACAGCCTCTCATCAAACACCCTCTTGTCTAAACACACAATGCAGCATTTCAGCACTTACAGTGTTTAACATTCTTGATGAGCTAAGGACCATTGTGAAGAGAAGACCACCACTTTAGGACTGCGAGGTACTTGCATTAAAGCACTTTTGACCAAAACCTTTAACTCCCTGTTTTTAAGTTGTTCTCATGTTCAACATAATCATTTGTGGAGAGTGGAGGGACTACATGGGGAATTGTTATGGAGTACATACACATCACAATCATTTACATCTAGCCACTCAGTGGAGGGAAACCTCAACAGGGATAACTCTTGACAGGATACTACGTTTTTTCTCCCTCTGTGTTGTTAAAGACCCGTGTAATAGGCATGTTCATGCTTAATGGTTCCAATATGGGGCTGGACTACCATTACAAACCTCCTTAACATGAACTGCAATTTGCAGACAGAAGACAAAAGGAAAGAGAGGAAGCAAAGCTAATTTAGCTCAGTGTCTGTTTAGCCAATGGTTAGGGTGTTTAATCAATCACTGTGGATAAACCCATTGTACTGCTGGGTGGCATGCTGCCACCTGGCCGTGCTGCAGGCAGGGATCACATATGGCATCATTATTAGCTCTGCTAGCTTTTTTCTCTTATTAGCCTACATTGTTAGGCAGTGTAAACCTCGCCCACTCTGCCATCGATTTGATTTTGCCCCTGCAGCTCGCCCTGGAAACCTGCACGTTTAATTCTCCCGCTTCTGTTTACAATTTTGCGTGAGCCAATCCCAAACTGGCGCGCTATTGACGTGTTTAACACGATGACAATAGAAAAGCGACCAAGCAGCTTCTTTGATTACATTCCACGTGTCGGCTACCAAAGCGCAGTAACAGCAAGCAGTTGATGCCGCTGCTGTTTTAAAAGATTTCAAAGTCAAGTTTTCTCTTTAAACTGAACAGAAACATTCACTGGAACAATTCCTACCAAAGGAGGATGTGTTTGCCTACTACCGACCGGCTTTGGTAAAAGCTCGCTCTGCAAAGTACGTCACCCAGATCGTTGGTCTGATTGGTTGAAGGACTATCCAATTGAGTCATTTGAACTCTGCCCGGTGGTCACGGCTCCAAAGGACAGAGCAGACTCCCCAGACCAACGCTTAATCTCAAATCTATTGAGCTCGACTTGGTCTGTTAAATGCGAATAAATTGGTAGATAAAAGCAGTACTTAATAGCAATTATTATTTAATGCCGGGTACTGAGATCAGATCTGGCTACACCCAGCTGGTTTGAGACTGGTTTGTCCAGGTTCAAAGGATAGCGGGGGTGCCGGCTTCAAGGCAGAGAGGTCACAGCAGGGCCAAAGCCTGCATGGCATGGGGAGAGAATACATGAGTGTGCCAACACTGAGCAGGCTGGCGTGACGTTCACACACCACCGGGGAAAGTCTATTAATATTTAAATAGGGAGCGTTTTCTTATTTTAAGGAGTTTGTTTTCATTTTTGCTTCATGTTAGACACACTCGCCATTCTGTGAAAAAGATGTCTCACTGTTCAGAGTTCTGTTTGTGACTCCCTTAGGGTGTGAAGAAGAAATGCTAATTTGCAATCTGTTTTCAGGGCAGCTGAGGAAGTAAAAAATGTTCTCACATTTAGAAAATGACATTAGGGGTGGGAATCTCTGGGCACCTCCCGATTCCACTCTGATTCAAAGGCCAACGATTTGATTCTAAACCAATTATTGATGCAACAACTTTTGTACAAACATTTCCATGCACGATTTTTAAAAATATAAATGTAAATCTGAATTTGCTCCTCAGTTTGCTAATCACTTCCTAGAAAAAGCTTAGATTTTGACATATATTTGTCACACAAAAGTTGTCATAAAATGTTGTGTCTATTGAGGTTTTTATTTCATAGCCATTCCATGCCTTAAACATGCTTGTGAAAGTCCCCTCCTCTCATAGTGATCTTCCATGTCAGGGGATCAGTCATGTTTAAAGGTGGAGAATTGGCTTCTAGAACACGAAACATGAGGGGGTCAGACGTAATGTGATAAAGTAGATCAGCCTACAGCCTATATGTGTGTTGCCTAATTATTTCATGTATGTCTTATTAGATCATGTGTATATATACAATTTTTTCTTCCTTTTGGCCATTTTTGTGTTTGTTTTTCTGCACTCTTGCCTAAACTTTCTGTCTATTATCCCATCTTCTTTCAGTTACTTGTCTGGAGACAGTATCCTTTAAAAATACTGTACATAAAAAAATAAAATTATTAACTTATCTGCATCAAGCATCAAATCGTTCTAGAGAAAATTGCTATGCATCAAAGAATTGATTATTTTCCCCACCCCTAAATTACATTTATGTCCTATTTATCTGTTTATGTTGAGCTACACCTTAACTAGAGACAACTTAGGTGTGAATACGTTGTTTATTTAGTTTCAGGTAACCACTTACTGGAACTCGTCAGAAGCAGACAGTGTGATTGATACGCAAAAGATTTGGATTTTCAATAAAATATCCTTGACCTTTTTTTATTTGGAGCTGACCTCTTTTAGCGATCTCATAATGTCCCTTCTCATTCTCAAAGTTGCCCGATTGTGCTTTCCTCTCCCTGCCGGTGTTTGTCTTTTCCTTTCTGCCTTTAATGCACTTCCTTCATCCTCTTCTGTTCAGTCAAAGCCTTTGAGTCTCTGCACATTATTAATTTCCCTCTCATCTTGCACTCCCCATGGGGTCTTAACTCTGGGGCTGGCCAGAGAATAAAGCTTCTTCTACCCCTCTAGGGATATGGAAAAGACAAGTCACACGATGTAGCGATAGCTTGGATTTCTGAAGCCCTGAAGCGGTATCATACCTTAATTACCACCCACAGCCCCTGGCATCCCCTTACCCTCATCTGACCCTTTCTGTCAGTCAGGAGGATATAACTGAAGACGTGTGAGAAGTCCAACAGCTTCACTGATGCTTGCAGTTTCAGCATGAGACTGGCATGCAACTCTCATGTAATTCACGACCCATTTACTGCAAGTGTGTACGCATGTGCATGAATTTGTGTGTGTGTGCGTGGGGCATGGTAGGGGGAGCAGAGATGGCTTAACTGCGAGACAAAGCCAAGTGTTTGCAAACACACGCCACCCTTACACATCTCCAGACTCGCCACATGTGGCCCCAGCTGGGGCCAAGTTAGGCCTCATGTGACCACGCACAGCCAATCAGAAGACCTACAGGACCTCGTTACCCCTGGTAACCAGGCTTGACTGAATATACATTGTCATCAATTACGAGTCAATCAAAAGAAACTTACAGCCATATGCTATAAACAGTAGGAGGATGGGGCTGTGACTCGATTAAGATTGGACAACATGCAGAGGTGAGGACTGTTGACAGTCCATCACAAGCCACAGCCCACCGCCCATTCTGTTTATATCTGATGCAGTCATGACATGATTATATCTCCCACCGCAAATCAATGCCCTTGTTGGAAGTCATCCAACAAAGAGGCGGAATTAATAAAAAATGCATCACATTACTATTATGATTTTTCCTCATCTCTCTCTCTCTCTCTCTGGGCTCTTCCTCTAACATCTAACTCCCTGATAGCGTGAGATATTTTTGAAGTATTCACACTCTGATAGGACAGCATTGCTCTGCTTATGCCAGCCTGCCAAAGTGCTAGGCATAAAGCAAAAGGGGCATTGAGTGGGAGAGCTGAGAACAGATGGCAGAGTGGGAACCCTGCACACCCAACATCAATAATAGACAGACAGACGAGGGGCGGCTTAGCTCGTCCGTGTGCGTGTGTCCCAATGTCCCACTGCCTCCGGGAGTTTCTGTCTTTTACCAACCTTCTCTTATTCTGTCTTTTTTCTTTTGGCTCAGCCTCTTCTTTTCTTTCCCTTTCACTGGTTTCTTTTTATGTATTATGCACACAATTCACACACAGAAATGTCTAAAATATTACACATAACCTACAACTGAAAGAAAAAATATTTATAAAAATGGTAAAAGGCACCGATGACAACAACTATCCACAGCTATACACCTAAGAGAAAATAGATAAATTTTAAAATGATGGTAAATTAAGAAATGTGATGAATTAACTGATTTGATAAAATGTAACCAAAAAACATGGCGCTATCTGGTTGACCATGTGCCCCATAAGCTAAGGCTCAGTCCTTACAGCAGTGGCCCAGGTTTGAGTCCGAGCCACGGCCATTTGCTGGATGTCGTCCCCCATCTCTTTCCCCCCTTTTCCTGTCTTCAGCTATCTTATCAAATAAAGGCCAAAAAGACCCAAAATAATCTTTAATATAAATACATATATACTGTATATAAAAAAAAAACATTACACATACAGCGGTATACCCTCCAGGATAAAATTGGAAGTTTAAAACAAGACCCAAACCCAAATATTGTGGGATGTGTTTGAGTGCACACAGTACATCAGTAATGTGTTCTTGTGTATGACACACTGAGTGCTGTGCAAGAAACCGCATGAATGACTGTGACTAGTCTCTGGGGATAAGCCCATGTTAAAGTTGCTGAATTCCGTCGGTTGCATGCAATCAAATCTTTATTGCAGTCAGATTGGCACCTGCCACATTGCACCAAATCCCCTTTAAAGCAGACCATCCAGCTGCTTGATTACAAGGGATTTCACTGGATATGTCCAGGCAAAGAAAAGCCTCTGGGTTGGCCTGAGGGTCCGAGAGCTGACCCAAAGACCCCATTTGCCATCAGTGCCAGGCGAAATGTCTGTAAGCCTACAGCGGGCATTGGGTCCACACACAAAACTTACAGTCACTACTTATGTCACTGATTGAATCTGTGGGTTAGCTTAACATAAAGCAGATGGTGCAAATGTTTTAAAGAAGTTGGGCAGATTTCAAAGCATTTCCTATATCCATCGATTCGAATTATGATTTGAATATGTGCCTACAAATCCATTTTAGAGGGTATTTAAGCTTTAAGACCTTGCAAATTCATTTGATCTGAACCTGTGCTCCTTGAAGGGAAAAGGGCACAAGTGGCTAATATGTGCAAATTGTACTCCATAGATCGGGTCGGCCTGGTCAACACCTGCCAATGTGCTGCAGCCATGTCCATGACCTATCCCATTTCAAGCTAAATCACCATACATGGGTTTGCTCACTTATGCGTGACTTGGCCTGTATGTTCCAGCGTGTGTGTACATGTGTGTATGAGCACGCACCCATGTGTAACATAGTCACATGTGTTTTGCACAGGCATATGTGCAGAGACACAAACACAGATCAATAGTCCACCAGTCTGTAGAGCATGCAGTACTGGTAAAGAGACCTGGTAGAGATGGGGCTTAAGAAATTATCCAGGTGTCAAAAAGTCTAGATAAGAGGATGAAGATGAGAAAAAACATTGGAGAAAAGAAGCAATAACTGAAGCTGTATGCAGCACAGGCTGGGCAGAGCATCATCAAAATACCAATAAGAACTTAGACAGTCATTGACTGATGATCTGATATAGCTTTTAACACCCTCAAAACAAAATTAGTTGATTTTACATCCATTGTGCCCAAGTTCACAGTTAAAACCACCAAAACAGCAGGCGATACCATGGATTTACTCTTAGTGTGCAGCAATTCTTGTCACCATAAAACAATTTAAATGGGTAAGAGGTTGACAGAAATGCTACACGAATACCGTAGTTCTGTATTAAAGCCAATGCAATCTACATTTAAGATGTCTGAGCCAAGCAGCATTTAATAATGCTTATAAATTAGGCCTGATTTAACAACAACAACAACGCAACAAAGGTGCGGCTTTAATCTACTGCAATAGATCACTTAGGATTGTTATTTGTTGCAAAGCCCGTCCATCCATAATAAATGAAAAAGCAATGTTTGGAGTTCCTGCAATGTTTGGCCTCGAGGCTGAGCAAGAAGGTGGGAGTGAGGGGGTGGTGAGAGGAACATTCAAGGCATCTGGTGACTCAGCAGCAGGAGTGGAACGGGGGAGCTCTGCTGACCAGGCTCAAAACAAAGCTCTCCATATGATAACTGTTGGAAGTTAACACGTAGGTGATCTTATCGGATTTTGGCCTGGAAACCAGTAGTAGATATATTTAAGGAGATTTTTATACTTTTAGGACTTTATTGAGCAAAAAAGTTAAATATTTGCGGTTTTATAAGTGGTATATTTTTGGTCTAAGACTTTCGGTGTCACAAAACCAGTTGAAGACATCACCTTAGTCTCTTGTCAAGTGCATTTTTCACAATTATGTGACATATCATCCGTAAATTTCATACAAATAAAAATAAATTAAAAAAAATCCATTTTCTCCATTAATTGTATTCATTACTTGCATTACATGCAATGCTAAAAATGCCTATGTTGAGGTTGAAGACCCAGAGTTGACGTGTACTTTATGTAAGCTTTTTTTTTGTAAGCTTCCTAACAACAGATGATTCACTGAAGATTCTTTAGGTGAGAGTACAATTAAATGCTAATAAAAGGCTTGGTTGCTGCTGTGATTTGATATGTGTGGCTGAAGGAGGCCACTTGGAGCCCAAAGGGTTCAGTCAGAGAGGTGAGTAAATAAACTCACATCCCTTCTCCCATTTTTTGTCTGTCTCTTAATCACATCCTGCAGGCACAACGCCTGACATGCCTAGAAGGGTGTCATGGTGAGTGTGATGGCAACAGGACAAATTTGCACTCAGCCAATCACGGACGATGCCTGCATTCACCACGTGTTTGAACAAAACAGCTCTTTAGGGACATGGTGGCAGCTGACAAAACAACAGTGGGAACAAGTGATGTAGAACAACCCTTCTCCTGTGGATGATTCCTTGATCCAAAATGCGCTGAGTGCCTTTCACAAAACCACAGAGGTGGAACACAGTGCATGAAATGATCTCGCAATTAGCTGAAAATGTAACTGTGCTGAGCCAACACACGCCAAATATAAAACAAATCACTACTTCATCTGCAGGCCACTTTTTCATTTTATCTTAAAATCATTACACAGGGTGGGTTATCAGTTGGGGAGCATCTTTGGTCTTTGGCTGCAGGTTACCTTGCCGTCAGAAATGAGCCAAGATCAGACTCCCAATCTGTCCACTGTTGCTTCTTTAACCAAACAGCGGGTCAATTCCTAGCACTATTACTCATGATCTCAACACACTGCTGAGAAAAATCACATCCCCTCCTCTAAGTGCGGAAAAGGCTCCACTAAAACAAAAATAGAGAAGGAAATGAGAAAATGTGTAAGTGTGCACATGCGTGGGTGTTCAAATCTGTGACTGCATGCGTGTTTTAGTTGGCCCAGTTTTTTTTTTTTTGGGACTCTTCCCGAACATGTGTTTGACATTTGCATGCTAGGCCTGAACCTCCTGCTGTGATGAAAATTTGTCGTGCCATATTTTAAAGTCTTTCATCAGCTGTTATGAACCATCCAACCTACTGACATTTTAATCAGCACTATGTGCAAAGACGCGGACAGGGCAATCTATAACACAATGTGCCATTAGGAATATTGTTTTAAGGTAATTTGTGTTTAAATTGAGCCTTGCCATAAAAACAGATGTAAAAAAGACAAAAAGAATTTTGTGCAATAAAGTGTGTATATATGGACTAGATTACAGAAAAGGTTTGAACAACTGGAATCCAAAATGTTTATATTGTGGCTTAAAGCGCTACTGCTCTGAGAAGAAAAATGGATCTGTGGTCTAGAGTCCGATCATCACAGTAGAGCTGATAGTTAGTAATATTATATATTATCATCTGCTAATATGGGTTCATCAGAGATACACATGTTGGCAGATCAAAAAACAACAACTTCCAGAGCAGTTTACTGTAGCTGCTTTTGGGCACAATTTGTTTTTATGTACTGTATTTCCAGCTAAATCTTTAACCATGCTAGTGGCAGGATTTTAGGGAATGCAATATCAGTCTGTCAGTCAGTTGTTTGGTCAGTCAACCACTGTTATTGAATGTTTGTATTGCCAGTGAATTCTGTCCAGACATTTATGGTTTTCAGAGAATAAAGCCTGCTGTTTTTGATGGTCCTACATTCCCTGTATTTATAGCGGGAGGTCATAGTTTTTACTTCTCAACTCCATCATCTCCTGAATGAACTGTCCCCAAGTATGTAGGTAGGTTCATGGTTGCAAATACTTGCAAACCTAACTCCCCTTGAGCCTCGCCTGTACTTTGTGTTTGCTGCTAACTAGCTAATGTTAGCATGCCGAAAAGCTATACTAAGATGCAGAACATGCTAAAAAAAAAAACACCTGCTTTACTATTGAAATATATTAAATCTATCCACTTCTTTAACAAAACAGCAGACCAATTATTTTCACAATTGGCAAACTTTACACCTGTTATGATTTGGATCACTGTGCAGACAGTATGCACAACATATACATCTTGTAAGGTCTTTGTTGAACAGACCTGCACCAAGATCTTACATTTCCAATGGATCTATAATTTGAATTCATTTAAATGTTTGCTTTGGATTGATCCTAAAGTTCAATGCTAGCTTAACTGTGGTCACTGTCATTCACAGCTGAGTCAGCTATCTACTGCTGCTCAGAAGCAAACAAAGAGAAACGGTATTCCTTCACCAAGAACCAACCATGCAGATGAAGTTAAAACAGCTTCATTTCTTTCGCTTGAGGCGGACAGAAGAAGAAGAATTGAACTGCTCATCTTTTATTTTCTGGTTTCTACATGTATGTATATGCACATGGGGCATTTGTTGTGTACATGCATGCACTGTAATAAGCATACTTGTTCTATTCTGAGTGCATGCCTTGCATCATGTCTGTGTGAGAATCTCCTTGTGTTGTAGCATTTTTTATGTCTGGTAAGACCTATAGGCTAATTTGTTTTGTCTGCTAGCTGTTTGCAGAGCAGTTCTGGTCCAGTTGCCATACAGTACAACACTAACTGGCTCACATCTCAACAGCAAACAGCTGCTGCCATCAGCCAATCCATTAGTTATTACACAGGCCCTATGCTCCTCATCTTTCAGCTGTGCAGTCAGAATTTAGCTCTATACCCAGTAGACAACAAGTATGCACAAGTCCAACATTTAGAAAAAGCAATGGGGTAATAATGAAGCCAAATAAAAATAGTTTTTGGCACTCCACCTTGAGACAAAAGCAAAAGTGATAGTTGGGGGAGAAATGAAGGCTAAACAAAGCATCTCCCATCTCTTTTCTAAAGTACTCCCAGGAAAATCTCTGTACAGGGTAATAAATATAACACACTCAACCACACGCAGTTTCTCATGCAGGATACAGAAAATGTATTCTAGGACTCATCTTTTTCTCATGACCTGTACCACAGACACATGTTGAAATAAGTTCAGGTTTATAGCCCAGAGATAGATAAACAGGCTCTGAGTTAGTAGCTTAGCTAATAAGTAATAAGACTCATTTATGTCCTTTTTATGAAATATGTCCATCCGCCCATGGCCTGGAAGGAACGGTGTGCCACAGGTGGACCGTCTGGTTGGCAGACTGTTAGACAGCTCAGGAATTAATGTCTCATGAGAAGAGCTTCATGTACATATGTGAACAGAGGTCATTCAGCACTACAGAAATTATACTGAATACTTGGCACAATGGGTTATCTAATGCCCAGATGGAGTGATTCTATCATTATTTCCTCTTTAAGAGATTTGTGAACATGCTTTTTTTAACTGAAGTTTCCTACTAGACACACTTGTCCTGTCTCTAAATGAGTCAGATGGGCTGAGAGATTGACAGAACAGCTGCTGTCATTTTAATCTCAATATTGTAAAGGGGCATACTGTACTCTAATAAGATGACCAGGGTGTGATCAAATCCGTATTTCAACTATTAGGTCAATTGTATGTAGGAACAAATGAATTATTTCACGAGTGATAATAAAACACAAAGTAAGTGATGATACAGAAAGCAGAGGCTTAACCACACAGAGCAGCCCTGCCGTGTCCCACTTGATGATGCCTGTAATGCACAAAGCCATTTTTTTCTTTTGTTTCGGTATTTTAACGTGGTCAAAGAACTTATCCACCCTCGTGTGTCCATCCGAGATGATCCAGGACACAAAGCTGCAGTTGGGGCCGTGTGGTTACACAAGGGATTAAGGCTTCGGAGCAGGTTGTGATGATAAGGGCAAACTGGGGATCATGGGATGAAACTGGATTTTTCATGATGTGGTGGGACTGGGGCTGTTGAAGCTAATACTTCCACATTGTCCTTATCACACACAGGCACCTGAGACTGTGTCTGTCTGTGTGTGTGTGCGTGTGTGTGTGTGTGTGTGTGTGTGTGTGTGTGTGTGTGTGTCTTGGGTCCAGTGCATGTCAGTCTGACAGAGAGCACTCATAGAATGAATGAGATTAGTCCAACATGCGTAATCCAGCTGGCCTGTGGGAGGGAGGTCTGCCCACACCCCTCTGCTGGAGGAGATAAGGAAGTTGGGGAAGAGGGGTGTAAACCTTTGAATCATGCAAACATCTGAGCTCATTTTAAAGGAGAACTCCAGGAATTCTCTGTGGATCCTGGGTGAGCAAATAACCCTAATGATATCAGTAAGAAGTCATGGAAATGAGTTTGAAAGACGGGGGTGTTTACCAGGGAGAGAGTGTCTAATGAGACAAGGCTAATGATTGCATCACGGGAAATGTAGGATCCAACCATTTTGAGCTTGCAATAAATCAGGACATCTCTGACTGCTCTTTTCTCAGTCTGTCTCTTGCAGGTCTGCCTACGTTATGGAGGTTCTTGAATCAATTCTGATAAAAACACATTGTACAGACTTTTGATTTTCTTTGATAATTCATTATTACGGCTGCAATGACACACCAAACCCTGGGTTCGGTTCGTATCCCAATTTTTGACCCATGAGTTGATACAGACCTTGATTCTTTTTTTTGGGAGGGAGGGGCCTTAGTAAACGTAATGCAACTTTAACCTTGGCATTCTAGCATAAAACTTTACCTTCAGATATACAGTCCATGTTAGAGCTATTGTAACACATGTTATTGATCTGCAGGTGTATGTCTATATGAAGCTTTTATATATGTTTAATTATGTACCCATCTCCCTAGACACCAATATGCCATATAAACTGCATGGGCAGCAACCTACAGTACAATACATGCCCATCCACGCACACATACTCATCCACAGACTAGGAGTGAGCTAATAATGATAATCTAGTTTTAAAAATCCACAGTAGATTTGCATTGATGTGTCTCAAAGAATTGATTTAAAAATACTTATTTTGGTTTATGTAGCATTAAATATTTAAGGGCCAAATACATTTCTGTACTTTGAATCGGCTTGTTGCTGAAATTTGCTATCCAACTTAAACTGCCTCACCTTGCCTCGATATTTCGCTTATCAGCAGAACAATATTCCCTGAGCTCATTCTGACTGTAACATTTTTACCTGATATGCCTGCAGCGGCAGTCATGCACAATCCCAGTCCATATTCTTGTAAAGCCCCTCCAGAGTGTACAGATTATTGGTGTCTTTTCATACACAAGTGGACCACTTTCCCTCGTCCGACTGTAAGTCCTGCTCCCGGTCTCCAGAGCAGTAGTATTTCTGGAAGATGGATCCTACAGCAACCCACTGGTGCTTTATATTCTGGCTGCAGCAGAGTACAGAGATACAGATGATCTTTCATTTTTATTTTTTTTTAAGTCCGTCTTTTCAACACTGCCAATATTCTCTTCTCTCTAAAACCCTTATCACACACCAATATGTTTGCCCGGTGGGAGGGATTGGCTCATGCTTTCTTTAACGTATTACACCATATCCAAAAGCACGGTTTTCAAACATGGTAAAACAAATGCTGAGTAAGAGAAACGGTGAGCAGATGGGTGAGGAAAAAAGCAAAGTTAGGATCGTTCAGTGTGATAGATGTCTTTAGTCAAGCAGTGACAGGAAGCAGTGGCTACTACCCAGAGGGCTTGTCTGATTGGCCAGCAGGATGTTTCCATGGGAGCAGTGTAAGTGACAGCTGAACAAAGGGCTTCCATTAGAGGCCGTGTCCCCTTTCGCTCTGCTACTATTAAGACTTTGTCTGCGGGACACCTAAAGCGGCTGACAGATGAACAGGAGCACACGGCAACAGGGAGCAATCCAAACTATCGAGGCGGATTTCTTTCACTGCTGCACCTAAATGTCCCAATAATATTAAAAGATAAAATAAGTACAGTGGATGATGTGTGTTTGTTGCTGTAGGCTACAGATGGCTTTTTTGTACTGTTCTCACAAAATCTCTAAATATTCAGTTTTAAAACCTTGACAATTTAACAAAGAAATTATAATTTTTATATAATTGATCCCATGCACAGTGCCCACAGCTGGGGAAAAAAATAGTTTATTCAATAAATAAAATAAAAGAGTAAGCATGTCGCTTCAATCCAAACTAGATGCATACCTATAACAATGAATCCCAGTCTGACTTGTAAATTGGAAGCACTTTCATTGGAACCTAATTATTATCATGAATTACATCATATGACTCAACGGAGTCATAATCCTGCAGACTTTAATGACTTTGCAGAAGAGGGACTTTAAAAAGAGGATTTGCAATGTGAAACTGAAGTATTCATTGATGGGGCAAAAATAGGCCTAAATTCTGTACCAAGAGAAAAGTCAATTACAGTCCCACAAAGAGCTGAGTAATGGAATGAGATCAGGTCATGAGCACACAAACATTATCAACACCCGAGAGAGGGGCGGGCAAGGAGTTAAAAGAACATGGTTTGATCAGGGTTAAGGAAAAACTCAGGTGCAGCACGAGCCATTTCACATACGGGAAGAAGATTCGGGAGATTTGAATGAACACTGAATGGAGGAGATATTTATAATTAAACATAAACAGGTTTGGTTATTATAGAATGGCTGAATATTCTCATTTGCTGACCTGTGACCTATGTCATTCATCGCTCAGCGGTTGATGTTGTCTAAGCTTTTCCTTTATCTCATCATAGTACAACATGGTGTTTCTAGAAATTCCACCACAATGTTCAATAAAAACATAAAAGCCAAACCAGGGACCATAGTCATCACTAGAGGAAGAAAGAGTAAAAATGTCTGTTGTGCATTGTTGTAGGCAATGATGATCTTTATTGCAGGTAAAAAATGAAATTAGGTTCAAACCAATTTTATCAGTAAAAGTGAAAAGCTAAACCTCCTAAATCATGTCTTTATTGGATTCAACACAATAAATAGTAGAGTCTACAAACATGCATAAATGAACAAAGATTTTCTCAGAAATGTACGTTGTTGACTTATCATGAATAAGACCTGCTGTTTGCCAGGAAACCACAGTAAATGTAATGAAAACGACTGCCCTAATGCAGCTCAAGGCTATAGACATCCTGTAATATCCATACAAATAATCTTCTTTACCTTGGCTTTACATTATTCATGAGGTCAGAGGATCAGCACAACAATGTGTCTGCCTCATGGCTACATATGGCTCCATACAAAAAGATGGGAGTATCCATAGACAGCAGACACAATAGGTTGCATGCACCTTCATTGCACGCCTATTTGTGGGTCAGCAGTACATTGATTCTGCACATTATGCATTTGTGTAAAAGCATCATATACATGCTGAATGTAACAGGATCAATGTGGGCTGTCCACAAGTATGAAGAATGTGTCAATCCCAGCAGGACAATCAACAAGACCCCAACAGTCAGGATTGAGCCTCTGGGCACAGGAAGTCAGTGGCACCAGAGTAATGTCTCCCATATGCCCGGGAGCTGTTTCATCCTCACAAAACACAAACTGCAGAGCTGTCAGAGGGGAAGTAAATGACTTACGTAATGCCTTAGGGTTACATCTCACATTACAGATGGCAAAGTTCTGGATACAGACATCACTTGGAACTGAATCTTTAGTTTAAAATGAAAAAAGAACTATTAACCTTATAGGGATAGTTTTTGGTGTGGTAGAGTTTGAGGTACTTATTTGTAGTCAGGGTGTTACCTAGATGGTAATCTGCATGACCCCAGGAAGGAAAGGGCTGTCTGATGGCAAGGCAAAGCAGGGAAAATATTCTAAATATAACATCAACTTTAGTTTTTTTTTAGGCGGCTAAAATAGTTTTAGCTGTTGCCCCCGTCCACAGCAGCACATTTCTTAGGTTCAGTTCTGGGACTCCTGTCTAGTTCTCCACCCCAGGGGCACACCCACCTTCTACTGTAGGTAATACACTAACTATGGATAAATTCCTCAAACAACCACTTACAAAATATCCAAACTATCCCTTTAAGCATAAAATGGCACACAGGCAGGGCACGCATAACTAGGATGGTAAATCAAAGATGCCTTCTTTTTGTTTTTGTTACAAAGGCTTTACAACTTTGGCCCTTATAAGAATTGATAAGAAATAATGGCAGCCAAAGAAACTACAGAACCCTCTTTTATGGGTAATCTTTATTAAGAAACAATGCACATGTGTACAGGTTTGCTGTGTCCCCATGGATTAATAACAAGTTAAGTAAAGGCTCAAGGGAATAGTAATATGCGAATGCGTGTGTGGGCTGTATGGCCCAGACACTGTGTGAGAACAAGTGTTTCCATCTGCGCCTACAGATGGACATGTTAATATGATGTGTGTTAGTGTACATGTGTGTTACAAACACATATCAAATATGCCAAATCCAAACTCATCTAAACTGATGTGTGTGTGTGTGTGTGTGTGTGTGTGTGTGGGGAGTAATATGCACAAGAGTGAAATGCAATTTAGTAAGTAAAGTCAATATACTTTGTCTTAGTGGTGCAGAGACATACTGATAATGTACAGGTTTACTAAGTACAGAGTGACACAAGTGGTTCTGCCACATCCTTCCATTCAGCCAAAGAGTCAGAACAAGAGAAGGTGAAGGACATAATTTCTTCCAGTCAAACACGTGGCGGGCGGAGACGCAAGGAAGTTGAAAAGTGTGAAAAGAGCCGGGGGTGTGAAGGAACAGGAAAGACGTGCCAAGTCTGACTTCATCTATCAGACCGCTGCAGTGGTGTGACATACAATTGACAGAGCATGTATGTCTTTGAGGCAATTTTCATTGGCTTCTGACAATGTGGCTGTGTGTATGTATTCTTATTTCATTATTGGCCTCCTGGAAAGTTACTGAACATAAGTTATTATTTCAAAAAAATATGTCTGTGAACAGTACTCAAGCTCATCGTTACAATAAGGGTTTGGTCTACACATGTGCCAGTGTTTTCTACTGATTTAACAGGAATTCCTGATGAAAAATATATACAATTTATTTCCCAGAATTACAAATTAGTTTGGGTTCAAACACTGCTGTTGTTAAGCAGAAATTAGGAATACAATTGTGAGAAAAACAATCAAAGTTCAGCAAATGTATTAAAAAAAACAACCATTACACTAAAATGATTAAGCTATCAATGCCATTATTTTAAATGAATACAAACAAAAGGATTCCCAAAACTAATTTTATTTAATTCCTTTAGTATGAAAGATATTTTACAGTCGGTGTAGATTTGCAGTTTGGCAACTGAACTAACAGTAAACCTTAACGCCCTAATAACACTATGGAGGTGTGGACAAATTATGAAAAGAGGGGTGAGGGGCAGTAACTACAGTATAATACTGAGAATCAAATGAGTGACTTCAGTTTGTTTGTGTGGGGCGGACCTGAGCGTCTTTAAACCATGAATATAGTCAGAAAAGCTCAGAATCTTTACTGTTCATCACACGTGGCATTTATTAAACTCAGATCCCAGCTGTCGAGGAACCAGTGTGTTTTTGAAATAGAACAGTCGGTGCAAAACGCTGACAGAACGGAAGAAATATTGCGATGTTGATCAAATGAAGTGTTACCCTATACTCATTCAAAAGATGTCAGGGCCAGGCCCCTGATGTCTACTGACCCTGGAACCACCCCTGTTGTTCGGGGTGACGGAGAGGTTAGAGGAGTGCTTCACATTACCAGAGGTACTGAGCTGACAGACTCAACTTCACACATGCTCAATAACATCTCAGGATGGGGCAATCGCTGCGTTCACGACTGTTTTTTTCCCCGCCAGGCTGCTTGAATTCGCATTTGTCTGTCTGGTTTGCTGTAATAAGGAGTCTGAGATGTGGGGGTTTTCTGATAACTATATAATATCATAAACCTCCTGAAAAGAAAAAAACGATGGATACCAAAGTAGCTGCAAAACAACCAGTTCAATAAAAACAATATCCAATAATTGGACTAATAATAAAAATGAGTTACGTAGCCTACTTGTTTTGTTTACATCCAGCTGAACCGAGCTGTAATAACTGAACATTTTCTTTTTCTCCATGCTTAAATTGTGTGAATGCATCAAACATTCAGCAGTGGGTGCAGGGAATGCAAGAAAAAACAAAAGTGTCGCCACCTGGTATTTCAGCGAAAGTGCATGCGGTTGGGAAAAAAACAAAAAAAACTACAAAGGATTACAGAAGTGTGGGGGTTCTGTGTGTTTTCAGGAACTGGATAAAAGCCATTTGGATTACACGCTAAGAGGACACCTTTGGCTACAGAGTCCTTATACAGTGCTCCATATGCACAGAGGGATGATGAGTGTGTAGGAGTGGATGTTAAAAGGTGGGAGGAGGTGTTATTCTTGGGGATGATTATGTCAGTTCAGATATGACAGCCCACAACTAAACTTCAAAAGGACTCATAACTTATTAATGTCCTGTCTGAGGGGAGACAATGCAATTCTGCTGCAGAGGGAGGGGGACCAAATACAGCATGCTGTATGTGCGTTTGTTTCGCATGTCTATGAATGTGTGTTTATGGCCGCGTGTGCGCATGCCTGTGTGAGTACATCGATGCATGAATGTGTCTGAGTGTGACAGATCAAAGGGGGCCAAAAAAAAAAAATATATTCCCGAAATAATAAATTGGGTCCTCTTTGTGCTGCCACTCTCTATGATGTCCTACAAAACAGAAAGTGAAAGATCCCTCCCATGGCCCCAAGTTCATGAACCGTGAAAGAACGACACATCAATCCGGGGCGACGAGAGGGGAGAGAGTGTCATGTCACATCGGACGGAGGGGAGGTTGCTGCCTGTTAACCTTTCAGGATGGCCAGATGCATCAGCCAACACTGCCAGTCACTGCAGCGTCGCAGTCGCACTTCCAAGCTCCCCCCTCCCTTTAGTCGTAACCCCCCCCCCCCCGCCCCTCGCTGAATATTTTCACATTCCCTGACTCTGAAAACATTGTTAACAGCCCATGCCGACAGCGAGAGAGCGTGAGAGTGAGGAAAATGTGTGCGCTGTATGTGTGATGTGGTGTGAGCTCCAGGCTACGCCAACCAAATTCAGCTTGTCAGCCAATGTGAACAGACACCAAAAAAAAGAATAATGCATGGTGATGAGGGAGGGGGTGGGGTAGGTGGGTGCAGAGGGGCTGAGCTGAGGCTTGAAGTTTAGGTGGCCACCATTGCATGGCTCCACACTGGTGAATAATTCTCTCTCATGAGGCTGGTTAATGACCCTGCCAGTGCCAGCATGTCAGTTTGTTTTTGCCACACTTAGCTCAGATCTTCATCCTCCAAACAGCTACATTAATAACTTCATTTGACTGGAATCTAAACCTGCAAAACACTACATAAGGGTTTATGTTATAACCGGAGGAATTGTAAAAATACAAACAATTCCATTCAAATCTGCCTTGTATCGTTGTTTCATCTCAATTATGTTTTTGAAGTTTTTGAAACGGATCAATTTGAAAGCGGCTGTATTAGCTGCTGGAAGATGCTGGCAAATAATCAGCAACTAGCCAGGATTACATCATGTAGGATGTGAAGAAGCATTCCAATGTGAGCGGTCATGTCTTCAGAAAACAAAAGATGGCAGCTTTATGCCTGGAGATTCCATCTTTGCCCCAAAAATAGTGGCTACAATTCTGTAAATCATTTCAATCATATCACACTGGGTTTGACTGCCATGAGACTAGGCAGCATGAAAGTGATACCAGCTAGAGACCCGACCCCGGATAAGCGAACAAGGATGGATGAATGGATGGATGAATGGATGGATATCATTTAACTATGCTAGCTTAGCAACGATGTACCACATTTAAGGTGGCTTAAATCACATTTTATAGATTTCTAAAATGGCTTTAAAAAAGGTGTACAGTGTAGAGTGAAGACATTTAGAAGGATCTATAAGCAGAAACTAAATATGATATTAAAAAGTATATTTTCATTGGTGTATAATTCCTAAAAACATGAATCCTGCTTGCCTTAAAATGAATACATACGCTAATGTCTACATACGGAGTGGGTCCTCTTCCACTTGCGCCATGTTGCACTACATGTTGTGTTTTCGCGTCAACGTCCTACACACTTGGCACACAGAAGAAGTTTCAGTTGGCTTCACTGCAAGACACCACTAACTCCTACACATTATCTATTTGATCACTTTTACTGTATTATGCAATTCAACAAGGGAACCATAAATTGTATAATTTAAAACAAGCATATGTTATTATTTTCATACTTTTTCCAACAATTTGGCTCTGCCAAATATTCAAATAATTGTAAAAAAATATTGGTAGAATGCAAGCTTATACAAATAATTTCTGTCCTGAGCTGAGAGTACCAAGAAACCAACATCCTGATGAAACACCATGCAACATCCATATCTGCCACACTGTATTTGAGCCCCGTTTGCTGTAGAGCAGAGCTCAGAGGAGCGGTCATGTTGTATCAAGGGAATGTTTTCAGACGGAGGCTGCCAGGCCAAGCAGAGCGGGGTTAGATAAGTGCGGGAATCGGAAGGCTTCGTATGGCTTCTGTGGTCGCAATGAAATCACTCACTATGGTTTGGAGGGAGCTCGCTGAACAGGATGTAGGAAGTTTTTCTTTTTGGTGTTTTCCCTTTTGTGTGTGTGTGTGTGTGTGTGTTTGTGTGTGTGTGTGTGTGTGTCTCCTCTCTGAGCCTGAGAGAGGAAAACGTTTCTGAAAGGGTTCACCCCAGCCTGTGTGTCAATCTCAGATGGGTGGGGCCAGCTAAAAAGAACGAATTTGAATGATTTGTTTGCTAACGACAACATTTTTGTTTTACCAAAATAATGGAATAATGCTACTGGACATGTCAGAGAGATATAAATCTCCTGGGGTTGAGCAGCATGAGGCAACCACTCACTTGTATGAAAACAAATTTAAAAAAAGGAAATATAGCAACAAAAAACGGACAAACTGTTGGATATAAAATGGAATGCGTGTGTCGTTGTAATAAATCAGAGTCAACATTTGCCTTTTTTGGATAAGTTCCCAATCCCAATATTTCTACTGAGAATTTAAAGTACATCAGTGGAAATAACTTAACTTTTCTTTCTAAAACAGGAATATCCATTCTTAAACCTATGAGCTGCTTTATACGATGTACTTTAGGGGTTAGAGGTTGATAGATACTTGAATATAATGTATATCCAGGCTTCTTTCTTGAATGAGGCAGATTCATTACTTCTGTGAGGGAAAAAGTACACTCTCATTGTAAATACTTCATTAGATATTATGTTAAGTGTAGTCTTGTAATGTCTGTCGTCTAATCAATCAACTAATCACTGTAATCATGTTGCTGTGGGGTCTCACGTATTTAACTTTACTCCCAGTTTCATGAATAGAATAGGCCCTTTAAGTTTATTTTTTAAGTAAGAGTGAACCGACAAACCTAGATACCACACACATCCAGTGCATTGTCCACATTGCTATCCCTCAAAACAGCGGACTGATCCTGTGACACATATCAACGACAACACTTTACTCAAAGTACAAGCGTTTGCGAAATAAACAAGTTGATCTCAGGGCAGAAAAACACAGCAAACTATTATTTTCCACGAGTAACATCTACATGAACTCAACAAATGGTGTGTTTCATGATGACGGACAACATTAATGTGTCATGTACCAATCATGTTGCTTACCAACCGGCGTACAGGCTTTCAATTTTGGTGTGGACTTCATGGGACTGCGCCAGAGCTTGTCTGACCAACATTCTGTGGTGGATCTGAAACCACTTCTCGGGACCACACCCAAGATCAACAGCTGTCACACTTCAGCAAACGTCTCAAACTCGCTGGGAAAATGGCCTTTAGAATTTTTCATCTCCCTTATTCAACTTATAGTGGGCTTAAAGACATTGATCTTCATGGAACAACCTTGCCTCTAGAACCTATACAATATCACTCAGTAGCAAACGGCTGGATGACTTGAGAATAAATAAATAAACAGCCTAGTTTATCAGTATGCTCCCTCAGATGTACAGTAGAGGCAGACGTTGTACTTCCAGGGGCAGGGGCTGTCAGGCTGTCGTCCCTGCTGCTGCTGCTGCCAGACACATGTGTTCTTGCCAACTGCCTCACTTACCCTAATGAAAAAACTAACTCTGTTTTGTACCAGAGGGACCAGACGTCTGAATTAAGCAATGTGCAATGTTGCTTTAGAAAGTGACACAGACACAACAAACTGAATAGTTGCCCTGTGATTGTTTTGAAGAGGATGAAAGCTCATAATGAAACAGAAAGTTTCTGTATGTAAACTGTTAAACATGCTTTTTCCCGTTATCTAGGTTGTCTAAACAAAGAAAGAGCAAAGTTAGGCTTCAGAGATAAAGTGAATATATAAATGAATAATAGTTTTCAGTGTTGCGTGGATGTGTGATAGAGTGTGTAACACAAGTCTAGGCCGCCGGACCTCACTGAAGGAGGTCTGGATCTCTTCCATCTCCTTGTGTCTATTGGAAGCATTTTCTAGGGAGGAAATCCTTTATTCTGCACACAGACATACACACAGACAGACATCTGGAGAGAGGGAGGGAGAGAGAGAGAGAGAAAGAGAGAGAGCGAGACACCCCGCACTAGTGACACATCACAGCCTCAGACAGCTCACTGTGTCACAGCTGGAACAGACAGAGGCTCATTATGAGTCTCCATTCAGCATGTTACACCAGGGAAAAAATGGAAGGGAATAGAGGGGGGGCGGATACAGGAAAGGGGATCCACAATCAGGATTTCTTCTAAGTTCCAAAAAAGATGCATACATAGGAGTCCTTGGTGGACAACAATAAAAGAGTGGTACAAAATCCAGCAAGAAGAGGCAGGATGGCTTCTAGCTCGTAGAGGTAAGATTTGGGTATTTTAATAATATGGAGCCAAGAAAATAACAGAAAATAACAATTCTCACACCCAAATGACAGAATACTGCAGGTCATTTTGTGCCTTCTGTAATTAAGCTGACATACTATCGGTATGGCAAACATGGTCAAAATTAAGCAGTTTCGGCTGGGTGTGTGTCACGACGCGCAGTTGAAGTGACACATTTTCTATGTCCAACCATCCACCCAGAGAGATGGGGCAGAGAGGGTAACAAAATAAAGAACAATTTCCAGCTGGGACTCAAACCTAATATATAGCCATAAAAAATTTACATCAGCTGGATTATATCTCGTCCCTTAACTTACGTGGAGTTTTTGACCACATGTAGTACTGTAGAGCACTGTTTTGATCAATGGGCCCTATATTGGTTGCATCTTGTACACATGCACTCACAAGCATTCGGCAGGAATGCAACAATAAAAGAAGAAGACTACACAAGTTGTTGCAAATGTACACACTGGCCCTTATTTATCAACCTAATGGAGAATCCAGCGCAGAAATCCTCCTACGACAGGCTTCACGTGGGATTCATGAAACGTTGGTATCACACCAATCAGAGCGTTAGAAAGGTCGTACATTGATAAATGCAGCAGCTGGAAACCATATAAATCTCTCGGTTTTGAGGCCTTGTCCCTGCAATTTACAACATGGCATGACGTAATCCGGCTAAGAAGCGGCACTTTTTAGAGGTGGAGACTGAAACCCTGACATCTCAGGTTCATTTGCACTAACACCTGTATTTGGTAGCCTAAAAACTGGAAGTGATGCAATAGCAGAGTGTATGCAGTGTCTTTTATTTTACTCATGTATTTTTCAAGAGCCAGAGCCAGGCAACTGTAAGCTGTGAGGGAGAGTGTGTGTCCTCCGCCCCGTCCCCGTATAGCCCCCTGTTGGGGCTGTGCAGGACACTGCTCTCTGGGCATCGGGTCAGCTGGCTCCGTCAATACATTTATGGCACCCTGATTTCCTGCGCGATGTTGTGCAGAACCCCACAGGTTAAAACAATGTTGCAGACTTTTTTCTGGTGTGTATAGTTGGGTAGCCCCGCTGATCTACCCGTAATCAATCCGATAGAGCGCTCCACCGTGCCGTGGCGTGTGTGTAGGCTACGAGTGCACTGTTGCTCGGCTCATAGAGCTCTTCTAAAAAAAGACATATCTGTCATTGCCGAAGGGAAAAACTGATGAATTCTCTTGTTACATGCTGCACCGCAAGTCCACAATGACTCAAAAACTTGCACACACAAGTTCAGACCAATGGTGTACGCTAGAGGATGGATACCCGACCCGAGCCCGACGGGACCCGGCGGGCCGGGCCGGGTTCGAACAGATTTTTAGAAAGGATGCTCGGGTTCGGGTCGGGCTCGGTCACATCAGCGCGATAAGGCATTGAAATTTTTTTTGTGTAAACTCATTCTTTTTTCCTGTTTATAACTTTTGGGTTATAAACCAATATTATATTATATTTCTATTTTTTTCTATTATAATATATTTCTATTGGTTTGTTTTTTTCTTTTTTGCTTGCTTATTTACTGTTTGGGTCTTACTGTATTTTACAAGTTTTTATCATGGGAAGCACTTTGCTACTTTGTCTGTAAAAGGTGCTATATCAAGTAAACCTATTATATTACATTCTCAGCAGCGGCAGCAAGGCATTAAACTAAACATGTACAGTATATGTGTGAGTGAATGCTGAATTACCGCATCTCTTATTGGGGCGGCTTATCAATACAGGTTAAGCAAGGTATTTATTTTACTCAGATTTACTGACATAATCCCTCACATATGATGTTAATAAAAGCGGGCTTTCCACACAAACAAACGTATATGTGTCATTAGTATGAGATACAAATGCGATTTTAACTGTGTCGGGCAAGGGTCGGGCTCGGACATAAATATCTTAATGCCTGTCGGGCTCGGGTCGGGTTTGGTTACTGCTCTGTCGGACGCGGGCCGGGCTCGGACAGAAAAATCCGGCCCGATCCGCACTCTGGTGTACGCCCGTCCTACACCTCTTTTTTGGTTGTACGCACATTTTATAAATGAGGGCCACTGTGTTTTGGTGAGAAACGCTGAAGGTCAGCATCTCAATATTAGCATGAAACAAGAAATCCGAAAAGGCTTCCAGTGAAGTAGCAGCTGTCAACCTGCTGGTTATTACCCAAATGGAGCTCTTAATTATTTATTTGGTCCTTTTTATACAAGACAGTGGAACAAGTAAACTTCCTTTCTCAAACTGACAATGAAATGCCAGGCTGACGACAGAAGAACTCTGGGTTTCATGGAAAACTTTCCTCCTTATGGGACCTTGTGAGAGTGAAGGTTTCTTCAAGGAACCAGTCATGCTTGGTCTTGTCCTCTCTGTCCTTTTTCAGATTGAAAATGCAGGAAAACTGTCCCTCAGTGGCCCATTTGCATAGTGGCACTCACTTATCCCTTAAGACTGGTCACATCCAAAAAGACGAAATACCTCTTTTCTCCTGAAAAAAAAACTCAGGAGATTGTAACTTGACAGAAATGCAAACAGAAAGGCAGGTTCACAGCCCAATAGCCGACTTTGCCTTCTCTCCTACAATGACACTGGAGGGATTTTAAACAAGGCTTTCAAACCAGGGAAATCCATTAAGTTGTCAGTTGTTGCAGAGTGCTGGGAAGGGGCCACACACATCTCACCTGTCTAATTTTATTGCTAAACCATGCTCTTTTCCATGAAGCCAGTGCAATTAGAGGGCACGTGAAAGCCTGTGGAATCACTACTGCTTTAGAAGGCCATTTTTACAACCTCCTGTTATTGCCATGTACCATTTAAGAGCAACAAAGACGTGTACACATGTTAATAATGTAAGACCATCTGCAGCAGGGCCACCAGGAGGAAAGAACCCAGCATTTTTTCTAGTCTTCCGCGCATTTGTTAGAAAGCCATCTCATGACATTTTATGTTTGGTTTATTGTGTCAATTTTTCTATGTTTGTGAATGCAGGGATGGAATACAATACAATATTTTATTGGTCAAAACCAGCCAGTCCTCCTTCACATTCCTATTGGTATGACAGAAAACATACACTCTTCATGTCCATTTGATGCAATCCGTTTACTGAACACACCTGCCCACTGCTGCCAGACCATGTCATTCAAAAAATTTCTCAACATCTCAAATCATAAAAGAAACCCACATGAACACAGAACAATATAAAGGCAATATCCTGCACCACCTTAGTGGCGTTACTGGTGTCAGGAACTTGATCGAGCGGGCCGCTCTCACACAACCAGTAATTCTGTTTTAAGAGCTGGTTTTGTTATTGATGTGACAGCTTATCCCTCTGAGGACAGCACTGACCTGTCTAAGACAGTAACCCAGATCACAACAACCTAGAGTGGACAGGACAGCTACATGCACACAGCTCATGCACAAACAAGAAAGTTGTCAAGCAAATCAGCACGCACATACACAAAGAAAAAGGCTTAGAAAGAAACACGTACAAACACAAGTGCATGCGTGCAACCTGCAAGTTTGCACACATTTTGGAGCTCAAACTGAAAGAGACAATGACACTTTCAATAACCCTGAATCCAGGGGACCTGGAGGCATCTGACAAGAAGTCCTGTCATTTCCGAGAGGTTGAAGGCTACTTTGATCCAAGGTTATTACCCATCTTTTGATTCAATCTCTGGAGAAAACCACAACATCACAACAAGCATGGGCATACCTTTTATTCATTCAGTCTCACATCAGAGAAGGTACTTCCTAATGTTCTTCTTTGTGTCACTGTACACAGTCATGCACGTGTAAAAATAAAGGCTTCTGTAAATATTATATGTGGTGTGTTATGTATAAATTTTCATAATCCAATGTGGATGTCATTGCTGCAGTGTAGGGTCTCCTCTTAAAGCACTCAGGGTGATGTAATCTGGTCATGAGGCCACTGACATGACACCACTGGACAGATCTGGAAACCGCAACCGTTAACTGAGCACAAAGCGGGGCCCAGACACACTAACCGAGCGCTATGAAACCACTTGCTAAAACAAGAGTGGAACAAGAGGAGATGGAGGAAACCACAGAAGACCATGCTGAGGTCAACACAGCGCTGGAAGTAGTTCTCAGTAGAGACTTGATTAGTAATTTAAGCCTTACTTGTTGTAATCCTCCAAATATGTGACCGGTTGCCTAAAGCTACAATCATTTTGTGAGCCTACAAACCAGAGTAAAATTAGCAGTATTTGACGATTACCACTAGGGAACTAGAGTTATATAATGTCTTTGTTGCTGAAATAGCTGGATGATGCGCCTGTAAATGTGGTTGAGTAGTAGGTCTGGGTATCCTTTTTTTTTTTTCTCTCTCGATACCGGTGCTAAAACGTTGCCGGTGCCTAAAAGGTTAAACAAATAGAGAATAGAACAGCCTAACTCATATCACCAGTCAAACCTCAAGAAAACAACCACTAGATGACAGTGGGGTACTTTAAAACAATATGAAATGCACCATGAGCTTAAAAGTTGCAACTGAACGCACCATTAAATCCTGTCTGTGTTTTTTCTCCAACAACGGCAGTGGCCATGGTGTCTCAAAGTGAATCTAGTCTACTCTGTCTTTAGCAGCAAACTGGTGAATCCTTTCCATTGTAATACCGCCACATGTTACACCGTTCTACTATCAGCATTTTAACCGTGTTTAAGCCAGCTGCTGACGCTACCTGCTGCCAAGCGTCACGTGCAGTGATGCTTCTGCATCCTGCAGCCGTAGGAACCGTTTCGTACCAAACCCTAGTAAAAAGAGACAAAAAAGCTATGCAAAGCTTTTGAGTTGGGTGTAATTTGTCTAATTCTTTCCCATGAGCCTTCTGGCCCACAGTAAGAAGCACTGTCGAATGAATAATGCAAGAGGCATAAAAGAAGATGCTTTACGTATTGTATGTGACAAGAGTCGAGGGTTTATGCTGTCCCTTATTCAGCGAGTACACTTGGTGTAAAGGCACTCTCCGTAATGAGCAATAGTCAGCAGATCGCTAATGTGTGTGTCTCTAAGTGAGAAAGCATGTTTAGCTTGACAAGAACCACACGCTGAACCAATCAACTTTGTGCCTTTGTTTCACAGTGACTACGGTTATATAATTAGTCAAAGTTGTTTGTCACACCCCACCACTCTGTACATAGGGCTCATGGATCCAGGCTATCACTTTGTGACCTGTGCGTGCCACAAGACAAACTTGTTTCCTCCTTTTAACTATGGTTGTCAGCGTCTTTTCGCATAAGGAAATGCATTTGTTGTAGGAACATCAAATATGGGTGCAAATTGGCTTAAACAGTGTTCCTAATAATAATTACCATAAGTATGTTTATATTGAAAACATATACTTAAAGGGCCAACAGCATTTGTATTTTCTTAAGAAAACTCAATTATTTTAATGCTGATAACAAAATTCGGACTCGTTTTTACAGGTCTTTTATCGAGAGTATTCTATCCTAATGTAATGTATGCTGGTATTGACATTCAAAAATCACTCATAGGAATAAATTGGGGACCTGTACCAACTATATCTGACCAGATTGGCACAGAAGGCAGGCAAGGTTTTCATGGACACAACCCATCCACTTTCAGTGGAGTTCAAGCAGCTCCCTTCTGGTCGTAAATAAAGATAACCTAAAGTCAGAACCAACAGTGCAAAAACACCCATTCATTCCCATGGCAATAACCCAATTAAAGAAGATGGTATGACTGGAGAAGTAATACATAAGTACTGTGCAGTAGGCCTTTTAGGGAAGTGTGATATACTCCTTTTTATTGTATTCTATTTATTCATGTGTGTATGAATGTGTTAGATAAATAGTGCTGTAAATGTCTGGTTCAATGTTTGTGTTGTGGTTCTGTGTCAATATGCCTGTACTGTACAACAAATTGCCTCTCAGGTAGGCCGGCCCGACTCAGGGAGAAATATGAAACACAATTTTTTTCACGGTTCTCTGCCACGATTTTTTGCTCAAGAATTGTAATGTTTATTACACACACAAACCTTGACAAAACAAAACAATTGGCGGTACCAAACACATTTCTTTTTTGGCACGTATAGCACATTGGGCATCACCACAACCCTGTAAACGTAGAAGCTTCAATGAAGAGAAGGAAGACAATTGCAGCGTTTTAAAACCTATTTTGTACAGTCTATGTTCA
This sequence comes from Etheostoma cragini, assembly GCF_013103735.1. Taxonomy (NCBI): domain Eukaryota; kingdom Metazoa; phylum Chordata; class Actinopteri; order Perciformes; family Percidae; genus Etheostoma; species Etheostoma cragini. The sequence continues at coordinate 7,266,613 of NC_048422.1, forward strand.
AAACTCACAGAAGAAAGTAGGTTGTGTTTGTTGATGCTGCCGGCTGGTAAAATTAAATGACAATCAAAGTTAAAAATTAAATCGTGAACAGGGTGAATCGAGATCGCGATTTTATAACAATTAATCATGCAGGCCTACTCTCGGGGACAATACAGTCTTCTAAGCCTAAGTAGGTCTACTTACTTACACTTTGGCTTGTGTATTTAGACCTAGTTTTAGAACAAGGTGCTTCTTCACAGATAAGATTTTAATAGCTCAACTGGTTCTAATAGATGCTTTACATTCAGTTTTCCTTTAGTTTGGTACTGCATCACATTATTTCACATAACAACCTGTAGGCGCCTTAAATTCTAGTCTTCCCTCTTCTATAACCTGTAAAAGTCCTCCTGTGCCCAACCAGCTCCAGCTCCCACTTTTCCAACACATTAATGGCGGTTTTCCACTGCGTGGTATCTACTCGACTCGCCTCGGGTCTACTCGCTTTTTTTGGTTTTCCATTACAAAAAAAAGTCCCTGGGACCTGCTACCAGGTACTTTTTTTAGTACTACCTCAGTCGAGGTTCCAAGCGAGCCGAGGCGAGCCCAAAAGGTGACGTGGAAACCTGCAGATTACTGGTTGGTCGTCACTCATGACTGCGTTTTTAGCAAACAAGAGTGTGGACTGTGTTTTCAGAACAAACGGGACATTTAAAACAAATCTAGCCGGACACCGACAGATTATCCACTTTCTGCACTATTCT
>NC_048422.1:7267452-7290864 GCF_013103735.1 Etheostoma cragini
GCCGAGGCGAGCCGAGGCGAGCCGAGGCGGGCCGAGGCGAGCCGAGGCAAGCTGTTACCAGCAGTGGAAAAACGCCATAAGCCTCTATGACAGCGTATTTTGCCTTCTGAAAAGCACCTGTTACAAGCTTTACCTTTGTGAAATAAATAGGCTAATTTGTTTAATGTTTGAATGAGCACACACAAGGCTGAAAGGCAGGGAGAGCTATTACAATCATTTGTTTCCTCCTGTTATTGTCCCAGGGGAGCACCCATAGAATCAAGCAGAAACATAGTAAAAACGGGAGAGCAGCAATCTCTTGCATAGAAAAGAAAAAAAGGTTAAATTGGTTACCTACACGTATTGAATCAAAGGTGAACGCTTGCACCACCGGGGGATGTTTTGGTTCAATTGTTTTACACAGGATCCCTGCCTTGACTACTGATGAAGCGTTTCAATGGCTTACACAGCTGTTACAGTCAAGGACATGATGACAATGAATGCATTTTCTTTTTTCATTCTATTTCATTAAATGGTACATTAGCCTAAATGTCCCTTTGAGGAAGGTGGGTAGGACCAGGATGGTAGGGGTGTGGTGGGGGGTGAGGGATGTGGGGGGAGGGAATGTTGGAAGTGCAATAGGAAGAACAGCAGATGGAGCAAAACATAAAAGTAATAATGTATAGTTTCTAGATCGCTGGGCTACAAGCTGCTTCAATTACTTTCCTCTCATCCTATTGTCTCTGTTCTCATCCACTCTCTCTCACTCTGTCATATCTCCTTTCCCTCTCCCCAGCAGAAAAGATAAAAGCAGTTGGTGGGTTTTGTTTGTTCTATATCCTTTTGGATAATGGAAGATGGTGCATTCTGATCAGAGCACACCCAGTCCAGGAAATGGGATAATGGAGGAAAAGGCACAAGGATGAGGATGAACGTGGCGGGGCTAGACATGTGGAAGCACACCGCCCTACATGTTTAGGCTCTGGGCTGTGCAGGTAATACTTGCTTCTCCTATTGTTTATTCATTGCTTCCTGGACCTCACAAAGTATTGGAAAAGCCACAGAGAAAGAGCAAGGAGGAGAGAAATGCTATTTTTCTTACTTGGTGACATTTGTGTTCCTTCGAGAAACATACAGTGCACCGCCAACTGCTCCAAGGGCTCCTCACAGGGTTTCGAGTGTGTGCTTTAATAGGAGACAGTTGAGAGCTGGTGACGCTTTATAGTGGTGGAGTCTTTGGAAACAACTCGTAAAAGGAGAAAGAAGGATGGCTTTATTCAAACTCCAAAAGCAGAAACAAACAAAAAGAGCCTTCAGCCTACTGTAGACACTCTAATTAGACTAGATCGGTAATACTATATCTCACACATGAGAGGCACAGGGTTGTTCTACACAAAGCCAGATGAAACACTACCAGGGCAGTCATGTTGCTTATGTAATGCCCACAACTTCATGCCTGTGTTACCATTGCCACATAGAGCTAAAGATCCTGGCAATTTTTATGTTTTTGAAACACTAAAAGGTACAAATAAACCTCTCTATCTATACCTGTGTGGCCCTCCACTCTGTGAAGTATTAAATTCACAATCCTGAACTCCAATCACCTGTTTTTATATGCACATTCTTCAGATTTTCAAGTCGAACGAGGAAACATTCATGCAACACTAATGTTTCCCAAGTTTGCAATGTCACACTCCAACTGTGGTATTTTCTGCAAAACACCAGTGAAGGATTAAATGCAACAAAACAGATTAAATCCCGTTTGGGATTTCCCCCCCCCTCCCCCGGCTCTGAAGGAGGCAACCAGGGCTTTTCCATGGTTTCTGACGTCGAAATGTGAAACATGCTATTTTATTGCAGAAGTAATCTGTTGCAGACGACTAATTCATTCATGAGGCCATGTTCCCTACTGTTCAATTTCTCCAAGCCATAAGCCACTTTATTAAGAGAGCAAAGCACAAAGGTTCTGTTCAGATGATACACCATACACCCAAGTGCTCCTATTAAAAGCTCATCTGAATAACTTTAATAGAGTAAAAATAAAAGCGCATCAATTAAAAGGCTTAAGGACTATTTTGAAATGTGACTCTGCTTTAAAAAAATGGCCAACAGCCTTTGGAGATATCTAAATTATTCAAATATGATGCCATAAAACTCTTGGATGTAAACAAAATAAAAGAACGAGATGTTTGAAACCCATTAGAGCTATAATAAACAGCTGATGGTGATAGCTTTGGCATGTTTGATGCCTTACATCATTTTTTGTGAAATCGTATCTGCATAAAAGGCAAACAGTGTTTCTGAAGGGTATGACTGTAAGGTTGGGGAACAGTAAAGTTAGTTGTCTACACACAAACAAGCCTGTGGGGTTTTAAAAATGGCTCAAAGATCATTTCCAATGTTGTTAGATGTGGTTTAACACCACATCTTTCTGTTTTTCTTTTACCTATTATGGTTCTTTAAGGGCAACAGAAAGACAAGGCCAGTGAGCTTAACTGTGAGATCCTAAATAGTAATGTGCACATGCAAATACAATATTTAAAAATGCACTGATACATAAATTACTGTAATTGCTCCGAGGCCTAAATTGGCAGGACCGAGTGCTCAACAGTGTACTCAGCCAAGGCCTCTTCCTGAGGAAAAGGATCATTTTGAGGCAGGCAGGCGAGCGTGCAGCAGCAGGCTGTGGACAGGGATGCACAGCAAAGTAATACTGTCTTACCTCCAACCTCACACGGCTCTGCGTCTGACTGCCAGCTTGGCAGACACACTTAAACACACATACATACATACACACACATACAAGTATTTAAACACCTGAAGAGGTCCAGGCTCTTTGTGTGCATGTCAGTTAGTGGGCTTAAGAGCTACTGTGCTGCAATGTGAATGACAATTGTATAAGACATTTGTGCGTGTGCAACATGTGTGTATCTCTATGGCCACCAAATCTCCCAGCTTCCCTCTGGGGTCCCGGTCCTGGCTGGGAGAAAGCAGCAGACAGAGGCAGCTTTGTGTGTGTGTGTGGCCAAAGTATTGACTTTATGTAGAGTCCATGTACTGGAGGCAGCTGTACCAGTAGGCCTTTCCACTGGGACAGACATCTGTGCCTGTGTCAGCGTCACAGACAACGGCTTCTCAAACACAGCTAATGAGGACAGCAGACGTTTGTTTCCGATGTCTCAATCAGTGACCTATAGACACTTAGTGTCAATTTATCTCTGGTACCACACATTTTGTGGAACTGCTGCATGTTCACAACGTGATTTTCATTTAAAACTAATCCAGATTCTTGCAACCCATAAAAGTCTTTGCTGTCTTTAGGAATGTTTGTGCAAATCCAATACAGTAGATGTTGAGATATTTCACTGGATAAGATAGCTAGATAGATACTTTGTTCATCCAGGAGGAAATTTTAGGCATCCAGTAGCAACACAACCATAACACAACAAACACATATAAACACACATATTTCAAACACAAATAAGAATAAAAATTTAAATCACTCACATAAATGCAATGACCATGCTAAGGTAAGGTAGCACAGTAGACTCTGTGCAGTGGTGTAAAAGTGAACAGTGCAGGGATTGAACAGTGCAGTAGATCCTAATGAAATATTAACTATGACTATAAAATATAAACATAATAACCTATGAACTGACTGATTAAATAAGAATAAGAACAGTAAATAACAGGGATTAAGTTATAAAATGTAACATGTCAACGTTATGACCATAGTCCAGGTTATGAAGGAGTGCTAATAACCTATGAGACAGTGGTAGAGCAGACAAAGCGATATAAGTGAAAACTTTGATATGCCGTCGGCAGTAGAAGAAAAGTCACGGGTTCATCAATGTTGGAATCATTCATATTTGGACCAAATTGTATGGTAATACAACAAAAATATGTTTTTTTATGGTAAAAAAAAAAGACTAACACAAACACTATTTTACACTAAACCACCCACAAAGACCTCCACAAAGGGGTTTGTGTTGGTATGACATCACCCTATTTCAGCATTCTGAGAAAATAAAATCATTATTCACATGATCACTGAAGTGTTTTCTGGTACAAGGTTTAGTCACAAATATTTTGCAGAATCAGAAGGTTTTTTTCATGCACTTTTAGTATTTTAGAGTGTTAGATATTATTATAAAAGTGTTTGAATTGTGCTCATTGTATCTTGGCAAGGTTAAGATTTCCCCCTTTGTGGTCAATAAAGTCCTATTCTATTCTTTAGGTAGGTCTTTGTCAACTCTGTCTGTTATATAACGGCAAATTATAAAGTTAGCTCTCTACCAGCCTCACTGTGGGGATCCCATATCCATTAGACCTTAGTAAAGAGCCTGCTCTGCAGACACAGAACTCTCAACTCAGGAGACATCAGAGCAGTGACGGCAGATTAAGCAGTCAGAGAATCATGCTTAACGAGAGGACGACCTCAGCTTCAAGCAGTTTACCCTCGCCATGAGGAGAACCCTCAAAGGAAGGCAGTGCAACAACAGACCGTACTGTGCAAGAGAAAGAGGGCTCATGAGTCCAATGCCTGAAGGGTCAACCATCAAAAATAAATGAAAAGTACACTCAGATAGGCCACCTGTGGAGTGGAAAGTTTGCCCGGAAAACACAGAGAGCAGTATTCTGTTTGAACATATCAAACTGATCAAACAGTTTGCTGAGAAAAGGAGGGACGCCACGAGGGAGAGTAAATGCTTGATGACGTTGGCGGCGGAAAGAAAGAGGCTTTGCTTCGTTGGTCTAACACCTAACTAGATTTTTTTCGCGTTTGCATAAAGAAATGAAACCTTTCAGTATAAATCAAGTTATAAACCATGTTAAAAAAGGTGGCTAATAGAATACGCGCTCATGGATGGCAAAAAAAAGAAAAAAAAGCTGGATATACCTTGCCAGTTTTCACAGGTTTTCACTTTACATCTATGGAAACGGAACATGTATTGCCCAGGTGCTTTGAAATGTTAAAGCATTCAAGTTGAATGTACAGTAGGATGTCACCTGTTTAACTATACGTAGTTCATTTTTGCTGTTGGTCACATTGTGCTTGGAATTATATCCTTGGAATTTCTATGCTTAGAACTGGAAATACTCTGATTCTGAGCTGTGAGATGGAGCTCAAAACATAATGCAGTTTGGCAGAAACTCAATCTGATCTGGCCAAAATAATAATCATAGTAATCATGATACCTTTGACCAAAGAGGATGAGAACAAAAGTAAAAAAAACTGAAAAAAGTCTGATGACCTCTTCAAAGCAGTATCAGCTTTGTAGTTTATGCAGTGGAAAAAAGGAAATCATTCTTGAGGCAATATACCCTGGGTAGTACAGTAGTGCCCTCCACAGTGGGAGAAGATGGGGAGCAGCTGGAGTTCAAACAAAACATATTATTCAGAATATAAAACTTCAGATTGTAGTATAAGAAAAATTGACTTCAGTGTAAAAACATTGGATTGTGTTTCTTTTGACAGAATAAATGTAAGATGTAGAGTTTTGATAGTTTCCAAGGCATACATTTTTCACATTCACCTGAAACTCAAACTCACATATACGCACATAGTATTCATATAAAAATTCATTTGTTTGCATATACGCACATCTTTGTGTAAAAATAATACATTTGTTTATATAAACGCACATATTCAATTAAAATAATACATTTGTTTACATTTAGCCAGCCGCAACATTTTTAGTTCATCTGATAAATGTTGCTAGATTATATGCAAAATAACTACTTATAACAGCTGACACACTAGTCTATTTCCACAATGTTCTACTTCCAGGATTGCTTTTTGCTGATTGTTTCATTATGCTTTTGTTGCATTGGAATTTTAAATCCAGGCAGCTAGCTAGACTATCTGTTCAAGCTGAGCTCTCCGTTGCACGACTAAAACAACCTTTGAACGTACATATTAGACAAGTTCCTTCCTGAGACTATTTTGCAGTGGCTCCGTGCAGAGCTTAGCCCCGCCCATGACCATTGTGATTGGTTTAAAGAAATGCCAATTAACCCGAGCAGGTTTTTCTCCAATCCCGGGATGCTGTGTGGACTAGCCAGACCCTCTTCCACAGCGCTGTGAAGGGAGGTCTGGCAATGCGAGAGTACTGACACCTTAAATGTTTGATTTTGATGGCTGGCGGTGCAAAAAGATGACATGATAATGTCCACCAGAAAGGCCTGGACCGGTCCAAATCCAGACCCTGCAGACTGTCTCGGGACAAACCCTCCCTCCCTTCACCCTACCAAACATTCCTCCACCACTTTGTAAACATGGAGAACTTGTTAAACAGAATATGCCACTGATATGTGGAAAAGGAGCCAAGAGATATGGCGTAGAAGGAGTAATGAATGTAAGATATGCAGCAAATGAAAATATAAAAAAAAAACACTAAACTTGGCTATCTAATCCAATGTGTGGGTCAGTGGTGTGAGCCATCTGTGTGAGTGGCAGGGAACCCAAACAGCCTTAAGGGGTGTCTGGCCTATGACCAACTCGGCGTGTGTTTCTGTCTCTCTCGGTGCATTGTTCTCCCTCGAAACATCCCTGGCTTATCCACAGGGGGTGTCCTGACACACGACGGAACTATTCCCTCAGGACTGATGTGCTCTCATGCAGACTGCTGGCTCTGCATTAAGCAAAGATGCAGCAAAGCTGCGCCCATCAAGTCCAGTAGAATCAGCATAATTAAGACACAACTGTTTCCAGCTGAACAATGGCTGCTTTATTTCCCCCGTCAAGAGAATAACAATTGCCTCTACAACAACGATGCCACTACCCGATGTGATTTAAGTGCAGATGTGAGTCACACATGCTCAGATTTAAACGGTTTATGGCATGACGTGTCACACTGAAATGTGTGAAATCCATGAAATAATAAACTTTTCTCATTACAAACAATAACAGAAGATAGAAATCATTTCAAAAGACGTTTTAGCTATGTATGATTGTTTGATTGCTAACTAGATTGTTAGTTCAAAGCGCCAATCAACTTACTACCTTTGTTGTTTGATTGCTAACTTGTAGCCAGCAGTGAACAAACTTTGTTAAGTAGGTCCAGTTTTACTGTTTTGACATTACAGAAGTCTCTCGTAAGCATCTTTTAGCTACTTGTCGCAAAGTGACGCATGTGCAACTCACATCTGCACTTGACTCACATTGGGTAGTGACAAACCAACGTAGGTGTGATTGTAAATGTGTGTGTGTTTGTAGTTAACCACACAATGAAAGTAATTCATACCATGTGTGATTACATTTGACTATTATAATCACAAAGGACAACTGCAAGGGACAGAAAGACAGGAAAAAGATAGGAAAGATGCAACCTCTTTCACACCAAATCAAGTTCTTTGTTTTATAATTGAGATTACAGCTACGCAGTTATTTGCATAACATCAATGGCAGATAATGGTTACAGATTTTAATTACACTTTTTAATCTAATTCTATTTGTACACAGGGCAATCAGTTCTAGTTTTTGGTGCCCTTAAATCTTGCCAGTAAAACAACAAAATACATATATTTATTTGCCAACCGCAGAAATAAAAGTGCATGCTGCAACCACAACATCAAAAATGCACTGATTGCAAAAAAAAGAGAAGGGGATTTACCAATAAAGAAAAGATTCACATTTTTGATAGATTTGGAAAAAGTCAGTCCAGAAGCGTCAGGAGCGTTTCAGGTATTCTTTTACCCCCGGCACTCATGGAAGGGAATAAAGTTCACGGAGAAAGAGGAAGAGTTATGACCAAGAAAGTCATAAAAAAATACATATCCAGGCACTCATGGTTGGTTACAAAAAATAAAAAGGGTGTACACTCTGAGGAAGGCTCAAGCCGACACGCGCTGGTGTACTTTTTGATGTCTTGCCAAATGGATTAAAGGCCTTTTATTTTTTGTAACCAACCTTGAGTGGCTGGATATGGTTTTTATGACACGTTTGGTCATAATTCTTCCGCCTCCTAACCCTGAAATTCAGGTTGGACTTTATCTACGTATAACTGTACCATTGTGTCTACTCTATCCAGCTGCCTCTTCTTTAGTGTCTAATAACAAAGACTAGGGTGGCCCATCGTTTTCTTTTATCCCTCTGCTGTCTCCTAACTGCCACTCACAGAGGGCCTGAGAATGAGATCTTATCTGCTGTGTGTGGGCTTGGAGCAGGCGCACACACACACACACACACACACACACAGGACCAGCATAACAAGCAGAACCGCCTGAGAGATGGACCGCAGAGACACCATACAAGCGAGCAGGAATACATTAATAGTCAAGTGAGATGAGCCATGCAATATTAATCAGAGTATTATCAAACATAATCTCAGATTGACTCTCACATGCCGAGGAGGTGCTTAGACATGTATACAGGCGCTAAACAAAACCTGAAGTGGGCCGTCGTGGGAGGTAATTGAGTTTAATTGAAGGAAAATGAAGGGAGATTACTTTTGTTGGTATAAGTTTTGTTGGTGTAGCCAGTGAAGGGGAAGTATGGCGACATTTGGCTATTCCCCTAAGTGTTGGAGCGCCATGTTGTAGTGGCGTATAAGCACTGAACCATATGTGTGGTGAGAGGAGGTTTACATCAAAGCCTCCACGGCTCCGATGGAAACCTCCACCGAGCGTTTTTTCTGGTCAAGTTTATGTATTTGGTCCAAAGGTTTGCCTCGGAGGGATTACAATCTGAACAGCATTCAACATATTCTTTCCTTGTATCCTCGATTTGTAGAAACAAGTCATTATTTATCGTTGTGTGAATTTGTTTGGAGAAGCCTAGCATAGACAGAAGTAATGGTAGCGATGCTAAAAAAGTATGAGGAATAGCCTGACCTCTCCTAGTTTACTAAAGCAGTGTTTTTTTGAAGTGGGGTCTGAAGACCCCTAAGGTTTCTTAAGGGGGTTCCAGGGGGTCCACAGCATAAGGGGAATTATGTATTTTCAATAGAATGCCATCCGTAAGTAACAAAGTTAATAACACATGACAGAATGTATGACTACTTTGCTCATGTGTTTCACAATTTCTGTGATAAAACATCTATAAGCACATCATATGGGGGACACTAGGACAACATCTTATTAAATGGGGGTCCGTGGTCTAATTTGTGTAAGTTTAGGGGTCCTTGAAGTTTAAAGGTTTGGGAACCACTCAGAGGAGATTTCTTTAAGACTGTAAGAGAAGCTCAGCTTACGAAGCTACACGAGCTCGGTGCCATTGCGTTTATAAGATGGTTGAAAGATGAACTGCTGCAACCTTTTTCTTGGTATGTGCTTGGAGAAATTGCTAGCCAATTTCCATCATACATTTCACAAAACTATACACCACATTCCTTTTTTTAACTTTAACCTAATTACCACATTTCCACCTTTGAGTTTAATTGTTTAATCATTTTGATAGATTGTTTGTTCATTCATTCATACATTTATTCCTTCATCCAGTAGGCTAGCCGAGTGTTGTAGGGGTGAACTAGCCAGCTGGCAAACTGCACACGATGGCAAACAATGCTAATAATGTCGACCTGATTTTGCCAAGAAACTTCAAATAAAAAAGCAGGGCAGATCAACACCTAATATTGATTTATTAACACCAAAGATAGATTTTGTGCAAAAGATAGGGCAAAGTAACAGGTAGTAACGTCAGATGGCTGACTGGAAGTGCTGTGACGAAGAAAATGTACTGCTGACTATACCTTGTGATCAAACCATCTCACGGATATTATAACTAATTAATATAATAATTATTATATATATATATATATATATATAATATAGTATACATTATTATTATAAATATTATTAAACAGGAGTGCATCAGATAACTAATAGTTAATCTGTCTACATAAATAAAGGGATCTGTTCTATTCTTATCACATCATGCCGTTCCACTTCAGTAATTAAAGTAGTACAAAGCTTTGCAAAATATATTATTGTAAAGGCATGAGAGAGTCGCTCAACAATCACAACACCACAACACCATTAAGAGTGACAAAGAGCTGGCTGAGCTTCCCCTCTTTGAAAGACCAGCCGCCGCCTCTGAAACCACCGTATTAAAGATTCAGACTGACTAGGCTGATGTTAACACATTTGCAGGCAGAAAACACAAGAGGCAATAAGTGAAGACTGGTGAACACGTAGGACTGTATCTGATTCCAGTCAGGAACTGTAGTAACAGAGTTGTCAAAATCTGGATTTTGTGTGAGCTGGCTTTTCAGTCTAATTTTTCCCCAAGTTGACGACGTTTCTACTTCCGTGCCGTCGAGGCTGATGTGGAGCCTGTCAGGCCACATTGGTTGGATGTGTGTGAGTTGGTGGGGGCGCTGTCCACAGCATGCAGATCTACACCTGTGTGTGTGGGCATCTGCAGTGAAGGTGGGGACCAGCGGTACGCAGCCCAGGCAGGGGGTTGAGGGGATCGTAACGAGGTAGCAGTTCCTCATTATCGCCGCCTCTTGACGTCAAGCTAAGTTTCTCAGTTTGAGTGAACATGGGGGTTTGAGTGTGAAAATGGGTTTACAGCAATATACCCTTTGTCATCTTTGTAGTAACAACACTCTCCTGGGTTTGTTTACATCCTATGCAAATACAAGCAGTAGAGACTTTGCAGCTTCTCTTAAACACACGCACCCAGAGATTTACTTTCGATCGTTCTGGTTGCCTGCCAACTACCTCAATGATTTTCATTCCTACATAACAGTCTGGCACTTCCAAATCTATAAATGTGTGCAGATGCGTCTGAGAGGCTCACTGTGTGACTGCAGAATCAGTCCCTGAGCCTGCAATCTTCTGGATGTACACGGTAGTTGCCATTATAACCTGTGACACTTGTCGGTCTAAAGAGAGCCAATGTCAAAATTGTTGAACATTCAAAAATAAATATAACATGCCATAGTGAACAATATCTAAGAAAACACAAACAACAACAAGATTATTTAACAGGATTAGGGTGTGCGTTGATGAGGACTACTACAGATTAAATCAAAATTGTTTACAGCGAAGTCATCTCAGCCCCGCGGGACACAAACAAATCTAAAATGTTTAATGAATCATGGAGGAGAAACCCTGGAGACATACAGTACACAGCGCATAAAGCTGCCTGTTTTTAATATAAAAACCAAAACAAAAGCTAGATAAAACACAGTTTGACAAAGTCCTTCGCTCCAGCTCATATTCCACTTACTCAACTGTGTTTGTATGCCAACACAGCCACATCAATTATCACACTTACATGTGATGCGTCTGGAAGGAGTTTTTCCACACAAAGGTTAGACAGTGATTGTTACTGTCATGACGTCAAGCTGATTAGCTCAATTCATTTTGTATTAACACACCCAAAAAAAGAGCAGAGTATCTGAAATGTAAACGAATGGGAACATGATGTGGTTAGTCACACACTGACTGTAACCTCAAAAATCCAATTAGAAAAATGGTAAAACACTCACTTGCCAGAATATTAGGTACACTTTGCTTAAACTATTGCAGTCTAATACAAGTCTAACTTTGATGAACAGTATTTATTGAGTTTTTGAAGCCACTGTTTGAGAGAGCGGTTGATTTTCAGCGCTGTTGTTTGTGGAGCTGTTTTATTTGTGTGTTGTATGTCACTGGGAGATACTCTGTTCAAAGATGCTTACAGGAGACAACGATTTCCACACTCCATATTTCTCATAAAGTTCCTATCCTGTCTAGATGTTTCATAAATGGACACATTTCCCTTTACTAGTCCTACAGTATACGGTCGAATGATTGCCTGTTGGGAATATTTGTTTACTGGTCTTCAAACCCCCTTGTCAGTATACTGCACGTATTGAACCGAAACACAGAAGTGAGCTGTGTGACAAAGTAACAGATGATGAAAACATTACGGTGTGTGCTGCACTCTTTCATTCCTCTCCTGTGCAGACCCCTCTCCTCCTATCGCCACTAACAGGACCCTAACGAGTCATTTCTCCAGTCTGTCGGAAGGCTCGGCTTGAAAGGATCCCATATGAAACTGCCATTTATACAGTATATAAATTTCATATTCATGCCTCCAGACTTATCGTTTTCTTTACTTCTCCATCCCAGAGGCAGTGGAAGTAATTTAGTGAAGGAATATGGAGAGTGTCAGCCAGTGGGAGATAAAGATGCTGGTGCCTCTCCCCGCCCCCGAGGGACAAAAGGAAGGTATTGCGTTTTTCCTAGACAGGCTTTGGTTGCCACAATGTAGAAGCTGCTGTTAGTTGCTAAGCCATATAATGTTAGAAGTATTAACCCGCCAAATAATGCACTTCACAAGCTGCTATGTCAGAGCTGCTGGGTGTTACAGACTTTACTATGCCATGTGGTTTCAACCAACTAATGTCATCTACTACTGTAACATCCGTTACATTCAAGCCGTTGCCAGATAAGTTGATACAAGGCTAATTAAGACTATCAGCTCCACACAACTCTCTCTGTAGTTCTCAGTATGGCTATGTTGAGAAGATTGTGTCGTCCGGTGACTTTCCCAGGCAGAAATTCGAGTGAAGATAATTACCAACTTCTAAAGAGTCCATCATGTTTTTTTTAATCCTCTGTGTCGTCTTTGCATACTAGTACCTGTGTGAAGGAGGGATGGGGGTGCGTGCGCAATCACGGTAGGCTTGTATTATGTGGAAGCACCGACAGTGTTGTTGGCATTACATAGAATTCCTCATGGGGGGTGACAGAACCTACGCACTAAAGCTTTCAGGAAAAAAGTGGATTTTACAAGTGCAGCAGCTGCATACGGAGGTAATGAAAAGATGCAACAAGGCATGAAAAGACGCAAATTCACTCTAGGCAGCATGACTAGACTATTTTTTAGCAAGAAATATTAGCATATCCCTAAGCTGTATGGCTTAACTTCATGAGCATCCAAACACAAGGACAAAAAAAAAAGAGCAACAGGAGGAAAATAATGGAAAACCTGGAATCAGAGTCTGAGCTGTCACACATGGTTAGTGCATACAGAGATTGCTAGCTAACATACAGCTGATGTCTGTTCTGTCTGTCTGCATTGGTTGTTTATGACACCAGAAATAAAAATTGAATGGTGAGGTAGAAGTTTATAAAGATGAAAGTCTGGCTCAACAGTTTATTTTCTGGATAATTGTGCGAGATGTTCCATCGGATGTCCCACGCCTCACAAAACGTATGTTTGGGGAAACATCAACAACGTTTGAGATAGCAAGCTACACGCTGACTATCGCAATTTCTGAAAGAAGAAAAACTGGATTGTGACACAAGGCCTTCTCGGTTCGCCTAAAACGCCTGTGATTGGTTTAAACACAACCAGAGCATTTTGTTCTCCTATCCATGGGTGTATGTATTGAGGGGCCAGACCTTATGCTGCAGCACTGTTGAGATGTAGTCTGCCAATGCGAGACTATTAAAAGAACACGCTGACTTATTGAGTTTTTAACTCATTCATCGTACCTCCCAAGCATTGCTCCTTCTGCCACTTGGTCGGAGTGATTTGCTAGTGATTGCTAGCTTATAGCTAAGCTAGCCATCATTTCAAGAACATTTTAGCCATGGTTATTTCATTGCTAAGGTTAGCTCAAATTGCTATTCAACGGACAGCCTTTGTTGTGTTTGATTGCTAACTTGTAGCCAACAGTGAAAAAACTTTGTTATGTAGGTTCATTTTGACTGTGTTGACATTACAGAAAACTCTCGTTAACATCGTGTATGCTACTTGTTGCAAAGTGACGCATGTGCAACTCACATCTTCAGTTGTCACAAAGTGACGCATCCGCGACTCAAATCTGCACTCGACTTACATTGGGGAGTGACAATAGTTCCCAGTATGTATACTGTTAGAAGATGGCTGTGTCTCATGTGACCGTGTTATTTGTACACGTAACTATACAAATCACAACATGTAAATAGGAAAATGTTGGCATTATTTTGTCACTTACTGGGAGCAGTAGGCTAGATGGACCCTGTTACCTCCAGGATCTGTGCTGAGCTAGGCTAGCGGTTGAGTGCATCTGACAGTTATGACACGCACGGACATTAGAAGGGTACGTATGCACATGTCTAACTCTGGGGGATACGGTGAATAAGCTAAAATCTCAATAAGTTGGCATGTTCCTTTAAGGTACAGACTGGAGGTGAAGTATTTGTTTTTCAGCGAGATTCAGTTGGACAAATTTGACTGCGTGTTCCATATTTATTTTGAAGTCAATACTACGTACGAAGTCAGTACTACTACTACGCATAGAGGAAATGTATCACATGTGCAGAAGTCAGCCCGACTTAGATTGATCTCTACCAAGAACACTTCTTTGTTATTTTCCTGCAGTGTCTCTCCATATTCTTTTAGCCTCTGTACATTCAAATAATAAGAAGCTTGAGTTGAAACATTTTTACCTCGCACTGCTGGTCTTCACTTCAATTTACGCCTTCTAGAGCAAATCCACATTGTTTCGTGTCTACTCATGTCTTTCTATTGCCCCCTTTATTAAATCAAAGAAGACAACAAAATAGGATTTACAGGTCCTATTCTGTAGGATTCAAACAGCGGATTGATTTTCTGTCTAGACATTTAGCTACTACAAAGAAATGGCAATTCCTTTTATCCAAATTCTAAATAAAAGCACACTACATTTGTGGCCTCTTTTTGCGTCTGAATGGCGCTGCCATCGTGCTATGGAGTATTGCAGGGGAGAGAGCCTTGCAGCTAATTGATCTGATATGAGGCAATGGGCCTGTGTGTGTCTCTGTTGTTCTAACCGCGAGATAATCATGATCCATTTCCCAGTCGGCCAACCAGGGCCAAGATGGTGCATCCTAATATAATCCATTGAGCTAGGTTTTGTCTGGTCGGATAAGTGCTGTAATTAATTATATTAGAGGGGGAAACTTCATTAGCTAGCTAGACACCTCGGCTTCAGCACACCTCGGCCCGAGAAGCTCACGTATTCAGCTCACAAGAGTAACTGCAGAAAAATGTAAATACACTTAGGTAATTACTTTCATGTCATTGCTCATTCACTTGTTTGTGTTCATGGGCCCCAGAGGAAAATAGGATTCTTGTTGCTTGTCAAATGCGCTGAGTTAGTTTGGAAGCTGACAACCATTATGAAAGAAAAATATTCTTAGTTGAAAAAAGCACAAAATAAGACTCACTGTATTTAAACCCGGGAATTCAGATGAATAGAAGGTACCAAAATAAATATATTGAATTTCAATAAGTAAGATTAATAATAATAATAACTTGAATTTGTATGCCGCTTTTCAACGACCTAAAGTCGCTTGGAGTATTCTCAAGACCCCCTACACACCCTACACACCTGCTGTCAGCCTCGTTGGTCCATTAGCTTTGTGACATCATGTAATTATAAGCATAGCTCCGCCCAACTCATCTGACAAATCAGCCAGAGTCATTGCAAACACCTGTGTGGGTGTCCAGGGCCTTTAAATCGTTTGTCACAGCAGACATTTTCACTTGGAAATGGGAAACACAGGTACAACTAATTTTGTTAACAACAGCTCAGTTTCCCACAGTTATTTGTTGGCAGATCAAGTAGTAGCAGTTATCACTGTCAATATATTTCTTAGAATGAACGGCAGTGAATCATAAAAAACTCTAACAATAAGTTACTGGGTAGTTTTATTTAAAGTCCTGTCTACAGAGGAAGTGTGTTTTTTTTCCGCTCTTTAATCCCTATTCTGCAATCATGCAAAACAATGTTCAAGACAACAACAACATTATTACAACGAATGCCTATGCAATATGTAATGTACATTTAATATTACACATTTAAAATTCGGACTAATCTCTATGGATATTGCAGTGAGAAGTTACTCTTAGTCGACACACACACACACACACACACACACACACACACACACACAGATCACAAACTTTAAATGTAAACACATGGCAGAAGCAGCAGAGTCAAGCAAACACTTAACAATTACTTCAACCTGATGAACTCATAGGACACAGGGCTTTGTTCTGCAAACACTATATTAATGACACAAGTACACAAGACAGATCAACAGCTGGACTTGCAGAATCAATAAAATATTCAGCCCGCGGCTCTGCGCTCAGCTGAACAGCAGAGCTGTCCTAGTTGTTTATTCAGAGGAGCAGTGGCTTGTTTGTCTATAATGAGCTTCCTCATTAAGGTGTGGGAGGACGGATGAGGGGAACGAGTGTGTCAGGGGCAAAGGGGCAAGCAGTGTGTGTTTGTGTCTGAGAGATGCTGGCTGAGGATAGGAGGGTTCGTTGTGTGTGTTTTGGTTTTTGTGTGTGTGTTTGCGTGAGTGCGTGTGTCTGTGGAGTACCAGCAGAATTTGGACTTGGAAATTGTCCAATGTTCGACTGTTTCTGTCTCTTACTCTTCTCACAATGGATGGATACACACACACTAAATGCTTATGTTCATTAGTTTAGAGCTACCTTTTGGTTTCAAATTTAAATTAGTCTTTTTTTCCCAGATTAATTTGTAAAATGTCAGAGGATAATGTAATAGGAAAATGCCACTCACAATTTCCCCAAGCCCAAGGTCTTTTAAATTGTTTGGTATGTCTGGAAACCCAAACGTCAAAAACCATAATCAGCACAAAATTCAGAAAACTGTTGTTTTGTGCGTCTGCTAATTGATTCTTCATTTGAGCACTAGTCTTTGTATTCATCAAATCAGTGCAACATTTATCATGAAATCTTTGCATCCGTCTTCCTCTTTTATCCCATCAATTAAAGACTCATCACCGAATATTTAACTTTACATCTAATTGCACTGATTGGTGTCTTGTCATTTTTCCGACTCTTTTTCACTCTCTTTGTTTAGATGAATCCCTCTCTCTTTGTTTCACCCCCGCCCGTTTCCTACTCATTCTGACAGCCAGTCTTTTAGGGCGATGTTGAGAGTGAGTGAG
This sequence comes from Etheostoma cragini, assembly GCF_013103735.1. Classification (NCBI taxonomy): domain Eukaryota; kingdom Metazoa; phylum Chordata; class Actinopteri; order Perciformes; family Percidae; genus Etheostoma; species Etheostoma cragini. The sequence continues at coordinate 7,284,325 of NC_048422.1, forward strand.
AAGGCAGATAGAATTGATTGTAAAGGGAAAGACAGCATAATAACTGGGACTACAGGTAGAACTACCCAGGGCTCGCCGCCGTGGGAGCGCTTGGATTCCTGCCCTGCACGATTCCAGCGCAGACAAACACACAACAACTACTTAAACACACAAACATCCCCCTACACTCAAGGACAGGGCGGGGGCAGAGTACAGTGGGGAACGTGGTCAGGATTAACTGTGAAAACTGCTGAAGGATAAATCCAAAAACCATGGCGCTTTTTTTCTTCTTCTCAAGCACCCCTGAGCTAATATATAATACAGGTTTACCTCCGCCTGGGGCTAACAAAAACCCCATGCTTCAAGGTGAAATTCAGACTGTCAAAACCTATAGAGCACTGTTGGAATGAGAAAGTCGGATACAGGATGGACGAAGGTCAGAGGTCAAACCATTTCGGGACGGGCAGAATCATCTCAAATCTCCAATCTCTTGCAAGTAGGCTAGCAAGGTCTATAAGGGATTCCAGGGCTATCTATAGTGAGTGTGTAATCATAACCCGCAATGCAATAATGTCTCTATTCCAGGAGGTCTTACAGAATGGATTTCATAAGGGAAATTAGTCATTCTAACAAACCTATTTATTTCTGCTCTCTGAAGACTTTCACTTTTTTTGCCGCAGCCACTACCTCCACCTCTCTCTCACTTTAAATTGTGCAAAATGAAATATTGTTTTGTTATGTTCTCCGTTAAAGCAAAGAAAAACTGTCAAGAAAAAGTAAGCTCCGGTTTGCTTCTGGCTGGCCCTTTAGCGAAATCCCTTACTGTATTCTCAAACTTTAAAAGGGTTTGCTTCTTCAGAATCAGAAAAGGGTGCATTGGAATTTGCCACGGGGCAAACATATACAGACACAACATAACTGTTGCATTAGAAAAGAAAAAAAGAGGCTAAATGGTTGAGTGCTGAATGTGCAAAAAATATATGCTACAGTATGTTGGAGTGGTGGCCTAGAGGTTAAAGAAGCGAGGTTGTGACCAGGTCACACAGGTTGCCGGTTCAATCCCCTGATTGACAAGATGAAGTAAAATACGGGCAGCTTCCAGGTATGATTGTTTAACTTTATGAATGGAACAGGTTGTCGTTGCAAATGAGAATTTGTTCTCCATCGACTTACCTGGATAAACAAAAGTTAACAACCTGTTGCCCTTGGGTCAAATTTCCCCCTTTAAAAATGTCTATATCTGAAATATGGCTTTCTTTTTAACCAATTTTCCACAAAAATGGCTTGGATTCCATAAAACGCTCTTTGCAAATACAATTGATCACTTTCATTCCCAACTAAACTCATCTGTAGGTTTCTCTGATCTTAGCTATTAGTCAAAATAATTGATAATTTCTGCTTTTTTAACTCATATTTTAGGTATAATTCTATTTAAAATAGGGTTATTGATCATGAATCCCCAAAAGTAGTGTAAAACTAGTGGCGGTAAGGTGGCGTTAGTGAAAAAAAAAAAAAAAAGTCCAAAAAGGGACAAAAATGTCAAATCTTTGTCCGTTTACAATCCGGGAGGACAACACAAGGGTTAAAAAGTGTATAGTCCAGTATGTTTATTCAACATTGGAAGGGGATCTTCTGTATGTATGCAGACTATTGGGATAAGCGTATTGTTGCTTGTAGCAACAAATATCCTGCAACTGACGCGACACGTTGCCCTACCAACAAGTGTAGCGAGCAAGAGTCAGTTACAGAACACGGGTGATCTGATTAATGAAGTCATGTTAATCAGCCGCGAGCATCCGAGGAGTGACGACTGAGAGTGTTGACTGACATCATGTATCTATTTTAGACACTTGCGTCAGCATGTTTAGCCCTCTCTGTTGACATTGAGGCTCATCCAAGAGCTCTTTGCTACGGCATGTGTTATGAACAAACCCATGCACTGCTCAGACAGCAAAGAATATATTCTTCAAAAATCTGACCCAACAGATCTGCTCTTTGAAAAGCACAAAAAAAAAAAATTGTTTTAAAATGATTTCAATGGATTATTTTGGAACTAATTGTTCTCGGGCTGTCAAAATGAAATGCATTAGCAGCCTCATCTGAAACCTGGTCTAAAGTCAGTAACATAGCATTTAATTGTTGTTTTAACAGCGCATTAGTAAAATGCTGTAACACTATGCTTGTTTTCCACACACACACACACACGCAAAGAAGTGCAGCAGCACATAAACGCAAAAGATTACATATAAAAATATCATTGTGCAAATTCGCCGTTATAATAGCTATGCGCCAAGGTACAAACGCGGTAATGGGAGAGGACACTCTGATTGGTTTATTGCATGTTACGCCTAAAACACACCTATGATTTATGAAGATCAACCCTTTTGAACCATGCGCCCGGCAAACAAACCTTTTCTTTCACCGTCAAACTAGCAAATGTGGATTCGGACAGGCCCAAACACACCTGCGCCAGGTGCTTTACGCCGTGTGCTTAAATCGTTAAAATAGGGTCCATTGTTTTAGTGTTTAAACGATTAAGATTGGAGTGTTTGATGACACGCAAGGATACACTGTATTTCAGAGTAAAGGTTGGAGAAGGTGATCAACATTTCTGGAATCTGACAGTTTCCAGATAGCTTTAGCATGTGCAGCGAATCCCAGGGTAATCCCAGGGGGAAGCAGCACAGGGGACAAAGGGACTTTGAAACTGACAAGAGTCCATATGGGACTTTATCTGCCACCTTGACAGGTCACAGCTCTGTTCTCTACTGACCAGAGCCCGGGTGTCAGTTGGCGTTTACTTGGAAAACTCGCTGTAAATTTAGATGCCATGTACAGTCCAATATATAAAATATGTGTCAGGCTATACTAGAAGAATAGTTTGAGAAGTATAACTTTTACTTGGCATAACTTAAGACAGAGTTCTTTTTAAAAATCAAAGAAGAAAATAAAGGAAATGGCTGCACGGGACCACCAACTGGGACTCTATGTGAGGAAACGGGAGTGGATTTCTTTCCTTGTTCTTTGCTTACTGACAGCCTCGATCTTGATGTTAATGAATGTCTGCAGATTTGCCCACATACAACAGGGCTTAATTAGCTTCTCTGAAAGGAGGTCATTAAGAACACAGAGACATTATGAGGCCAGTCGTTGCTGTCTTGGCATCCAAACCCTGGCTCAGACACGCAGGAAAGAAAATGGCTTAAACTTCAACAAAGTGCCGCTACAGTTTAGCTCTGACAAAAAAGGAAGAAAAGAAAGGAAGAAATTATCACAGCGGGTGTTGATTTGTTTTTCGATAGCATGTTGCACATCGCCGCCTTGCACCAAGTTACATCAAGTAGGCAGGAGGGTGATGATGGCATAGTTCTGCTGCACGCTGGCGCGTTGCCACAGATGTCCAACCCTCAGGGTACAGCGGGGCATGGAATGGACTTTCCTGCCAGAGAATGGCGGTCCAGTGTGTGAAAAAGAGTTCTGGTGGCCCTTTCACTTCACTTCATTCCTCTTTCCTGTTGCTTCTTTCTAATTATTTAATCTTCTACATGAAACCCAAGTCTCTTTTGTTTTTCATTTTGCCCCCCCGCCCCTCCCCAATAAATACAATGCTTGCTTTATGTTTTGCAGTATGAAAGAGTGTCAAGTGTGTATGATGGATGCACAATATGAGGAAAATATGTGAATATCTATATAATATACATAAATAAATACATTGGAGAATATCAATATTACTTGCGATAAATAATGAGTTATTAAAGTGAACTCAGTTCTGCATTTCTGTATTCCTTTACATACAACATATTTCTTGTTGAATTTGAGACAAATCATTTCATTTTTGTATATTGAACAAGTTTAACATTAAATTGAATATGAAAGGCACCACTAAAAAAAGAATGTCAGTTGGATCATGAAGTGCAGTTTTCTGCTGACATTTTCTTTCAACAAACACAAAACAATGTCCTAGTGTCTTTTGTGTTCTGTTGCAGCATTTTGCAAAGTCTTCAGGGGAAGGGTCGGCCCCTAATAATCATGTAAAAAGACAACGGTGGAAGTTAACTTTTCAAGCAGCAAAAAAGTTTTAGCGTCAACATCCCAATGTCCTGCAATGTGACTATCGCACATGCGCATATCGCGATGACGATGCTAAAACACAATATCGCTCAGCCCTAATGTATACAAATATCTACATACATATTCTGTAATAGTGGGAGCATGGTGATAGCTTCCCTTCCAGTCTGCTAAGCCCCAGATGTCTCATAGTGACTCATCCTGTCCTTCAGATGTGTCTCTGATGCAATGCTGCATTAGCCTTCATGTTGTATTTGCTTGATGTCATGTCCTGTGTCCTCTACGCTGCATTAATATCTGACTCTGGAGCGGACCATTAGGTCTTACTGTCTCTCACATTTTATGTAATGTGAATCTAGCAGTGCACATCAGTTTCTGTATGCATCACAGGCGGCCAGTTTTGCACCTGTGCTTCCCTGACAACCCCCATTAAAACATTTTCCCCCACAGCAATGACCACCACGGTGTGGAATAATGACCACCGCACATCTCTCGTCAGATCTGGGCCAAGAACATGGAGATGCTCAATTTGAAAATGTTCAGGAGATTTTGCCAAAGATTTTGTCACAGTTTCCTACATAAAAGTCAGTGAAAATTAATATTTTCTTTTGCAACCTTGATTTGGAATTTTTGGCAACCATTCCTACTGGTTAGCATTACTTATAGCAACTGAATATCACCAGAACAACACCGCAAGACTAATAATGATAAGTAATCGATAGTAGTAGCACTAGTAGTAGAGCCCAAAACTGCAGCTCATCATCAATTTGTGCTCTTCAGAAACCTTGGGATGATGTGATGCAGACTACGTCTTTATTTTTATAAAGTCTGGTTTGTTCACCAGAACAAGGAAATCCAAATTCAATTTGAAATTTACGCAGTGCAACGTAGAAACATTTGAGATAAAACATTCACACAAGAAAAAAAAAACAACGATAATCCAAGACTCATCATCCACTCATAGCTTATGGATTTGTGTCGCTTAGGACCTTATCCTAATCACAACAATTGCATGAGAAGCTAGAAAGGATAAATGAAAGTGGGGGAAAAAAGGCACTTGTGATCTATTCTGCCACAGTAATCTCTTAATACCTTTGTACAACTTGTACTGTGTGATATTAATGATGGCCCAGAGACATGAGCATTGATCCACACGGGCACAGGTTGTTATAGCGGCGGGTAATGAAGCTGAAACGTGTCTGCATCAAACACGGCTCCAACTCATTTCTCTGCGGCTTCACTTTTTGTCCTCCGCTTTTAGATTATATTAGCATCCATTAATGACCCAAGCCATACTGCAGCAGACAGGGCCTCTTTTATTCCCGCTGTGTGATGACATTCATGCTGTCACCTTCGCTTTGATTAAAGATCAAATCAAAAAAAAAGTGCCTCTTCAATAAATCCGCACTGGGTAAAAATATTGTCTTCCCCTGAGAGAGAAGACGGATTCAGACAAATGAGAGCTGCTAAATGGGACTGAGACGGCGGACTAAAAGTGTCTCCGAGCTTCTTAGGTGGAGCTGCTCGGCTGAAAAGGTACCCCAGAGGGCCGTTTGACTGACTTATGGAGATTGATCTTCTACAGACTTGATACTTGAGCAGGTGAGGCTTGGACTTGGATTGAGACTGGGAACCACCACTTTATCACTGATCTATAATGGATCAAACCCCCGAAGAAGAAGAAAAGAGTAAGAGGCAGTGTAGAAAAACGCAAAAATGAGCCAGACATAGAAGGGAGAAAGAACAAGACATAGAAAACAGAAAAGGGACCGTAACGAATGAAAGATTTTATTAAAAAGTGTCCTTTTTAGATTTAAAAGACCAGATAGGGGTTTTGTATGTTTCATGCAATGAACTAAAAATTGCAAATTACGCCCTTAAGGCATACTATAAATACTTGGATTGACAACCTAGCCTCTTGGTTCCACTGATTGCCACGTTAATACCCTATAAAATCAAATTGCAGACTGGTAAAGCAGCTGCAAGTAATGGGCATATTGAAAACTCTTATCTAATACCGTATTGGCCCAAATAGAACACTGTTCTTTCCCACTAAAAATTGGGTGGGTGTCATATTATATTTGAGGTCTAGACGGATAGCAGAGCAAACATTCTTTTTCAATGGAGAGAGTACCAGTGTCCAACATAACAGCTGACTTCCATATCACATACTTTTTCTTTTTAGTTTTAATACCTTCTGCAGCTGCCCTTACAAAGTACATGCTCTTGAATGCAATACACATTAAATTGGGATACTACTTCAGCATAACCACGCGCCTTGAACGTTGACCCTCTTGCTCCTACATGCTGCGCAGAGGATTATGGGTAAGAAAAACATACTGGCTTGCATACAGCAAAACAACCACCAGATTCAGTAGGTATTTTTGGCAAATGAATATGCATATGCATGATTATATGACATACAGTGGGTACGGAAAGTATTCAGACCCCTTTAAATTTTTCACTCTTTGTTTCATTGCAGCCTTTTTCCAA
>NC_048422.1:7290964-7293006 GCF_013103735.1 Etheostoma cragini
GGGAGACCAGGGACAGTCAGGTGTAGAGTCTCAGGTAAGGAAAAGGGAGACCAGGGACAGTCAGGTGTAGAGTCTCAGCTAAGTGTGTTGAGCTTAGATAATATCTTTGGAGGTGGTTTTCAGGGTGAGCAGATGAGGTTTACCAGTGACTCACTAACTTACATTATGATCAGCTGATTTAACAAGTGTACAGAAGCATTGTATTTATTTATATGGGGTATTTTTTTCAAAATAAGTCATTTTTTTAAGGTATTTTTGTGGCTTGATTGTAAACTTAAAAACAAATAAATAGTTTTAAAGAAGAATATTTTGGTCAACTTAGATTTATCATTGAATCTAGAGAAACCCTGAAAAGAAGGCTAATAATACAGTCTCCATGCTACACTAATGATAGCTTTAAGGCTTTCCTCTGTGTACACATATCCACTACAAGTATAATTGTGGCTGTATTATTTGTGTCCCCTTCAAAAATGTCTCCTCAGATATTTCAGTTCTCTCTTGTGTTCTCTCCTTTTTCATTCTTCCCACCATTGCTCCAAAGGTAAGCGCCCACATCCCAATTAGAATGATCATGTATTTCTCCCCTCTCTCTAGTTAGGTTTCAATCCAAATTAATCTCACATTTTAACCAGATTTCCAGAAAATCATCGAAAGAAAATGTGAGTTAATGTGCGTTTTCCATCCAAAACCGTTAGGCGTGTATTTGGGGATAAACGATTGGTGGCATAATTCTCCAGTCAGGTGGCATTAAGCCACTGAAGAAGAAGAGGCTGCAACAAGGTTAAAGTTATCAAAACAGCACCATTCAAATCTCAAATTAAAAAGAACCATGTAAAAAAAAAGAGTTGGCTACATGCTAAATTAGATTGTTGGTTCAGTTCTGTGTCGATGCTGCCTTCTGTTTGATATCCACCATCTGCAACTTTAAAGTCTGTAATCTTTCTCTGTAGCTATTATGCAGCTCGTTCAGCAACACATCTGGCCTGGTGTGAAGGTGTGCTAGATATAGTCTTCCCTGTCATTAATGCTTCAGTACGGGTGCTAATGGAGGAGCTAGCCTGCTGCATCTTTGCAGGCCTGGTTAAAAGCTTCTATAGTTTTTAAAGTCGCTTAACTTTTTTTCTTTTCTTTTTTTTTACAATCTTGTTCATCTCTCATTTGTCTGTCTCTGGCTTTTTCCCTTGCAGCAGCCTTATCATCATCTCTCTCAACCTCTCAGCAAGACTTCTCCATCCCTGTGTTTTTTTCCTCTCCCATCCATCAGCTTATTGCCGTATTGATCACTGAGGGTGTGTAAGATGCAGTGCAAGCTGTCTGCTGTCTTAAGTCACTCACACAGAGATGGATGGTAATCAATGCAGTGTGCGGGGGAGGAAACGCATCAAAACTTACCATGTCATCCTCATTCAGGATGTGTGTCATATTTGTTCAATACGCACCTGATTATGCACATTCAATGATATTAAAACCGCTATACCAGAACGTAGAAACAGGGCAGTGAGCCACCTGTCACCTGTGTGTCATCTACATTCAGGAAACATATTTTAATCCAAAATACATTATTGTTGCTCAAGCAGGGACTGTTTTGAAACTCTCTTCCTCGTCAAGGACACTCAAGCATACATGATTTTATTTGACAGGCTCTTTCAATTCAAGAAACAATCGCATTCAGCATCATCTTTTTTGTTTAAACAAAGACCGTCACAATGCTTTCTTACTGTCTTCCAGGTCTGAATTCCCTGCATGCTTAAGATCAGTCAAATAAAGAGCGATTGTAGGTTATATTTGGCTAACTAAACATTGCTAGCAACATTAGAGCTAGAAAAAAATACATGCGTTCCAATACCCATACTGCCATACTATATAGTATGCCATAAAAAGATGTAGTAAGTCCCAAAATATAGTATGTCCTAATACATAGTATGTCTCAATACATATTATCAAATATAATATATGTCATATATATGTCATATACAGTGGGTACGGAAAGTATTCAGACCCCTTTAAATTTTTCACTCTTTGTTTCATTGCAGCCATTTTCC
>NC_048422.1:7293106-7319446 GCF_013103735.1 Etheostoma cragini
TCCCTCTATCCCACGGTGACAAGACATTTATAACAAATTTGGTCCACAGACAAACATAACATTCAAGTAAACAACATTTTAAAAAAGTAAAAATAAGAAGATATATACAATGAGGAAAATAAGAGCAGCGATATTTGTTTTAAAAATGTGCAATTATGCATACTGTCGACAGTCTATGTAATGTGCAAAAAGACAGGCGGTAGCATAGTGGTGCTGGTTATGTAGAGCAGCAGAAATGTGTAACTTATTGTTACTTATTGTACTTGCGTGGCGTTCTGGTGTACTGAAAAAGGATCTTATGTCTGTTTTTCTTTTCTTTTTTCTTTGTCACGTGATGTAGTAGAGTTGTAACTACCTCCGGTATTATATTCATTATCAATTGATGGAGTGATTCACTTTAAAGCAACACCGAGGATTCTTTTGTACCTTAAAATTCTGTTTCCAAAATAGTTTCAGTGGTTCATCAACTTGTAACAGGGTGAACGGGACTTCTGCATTCGCTTTGCGGCCCTCTACCGGAAATAACGGTACTATGCAAGTTTGCCAGATCAGGTAGCAGATATGAGTCGTACGGCACCGGGAATGGACAATTCCACTTCCAACATGTAAGGGGACCAAAGAGGAAAAGTGCTTTGGTGTTGCTTTAAGTTTATAAATTGACAGAAAATAGTGGAAAATAACCAGTCTAGATTGAATTAAAACCAGACATTAACATGTTTAATGAATAGTGACAAACATTAAATGTTGGGGGGGGGGGGAATCCACAAGCAAGCAAAGGCACAACTTTCTTATTTGTCTGAACACTGCTCTTGTGTGTCTATGTTGTTGTCTGAGCTGATTAATTCCCCCATTCTATCTGTGTAACTGCACTCTTCAGACTCTCTTTTGTTTCATCTCACTTTCCAGTCTCTCAGCGAACATTCATCAAACATAGATGGCCTGTTTTATGATCCATCATTAGTTTGACTTTACTACCTTCCATCTTGGTTTTCCCCTCTCTTCCTCTCTCTCTCTCTCATCTCTCGCAGACTAACCAAAACAGCATCTGACACTCGATTTGACTTGATTTAGGTGAACATGACGGGGCCAGGGGCTGACAGCTCAGAGAGCGGGAGTCGCAGTTTTCAACTTCACTGTAAAGCCATTATTGGTACATTCAATTAACGCGGTGTAGAGAGAGCACCGGCGCGCAATCACATCGCTCGGTAATTAATGGAGTCATTATTGTAGAAGAGAGTTTTCTCAGCAGCAGATTGGTGGCTTGTACTAATTTTCAGTCGCCATGGTGAATAACATCTGAGGAACATGATCATTTGACTTGCATACGACTGGTGTCTTAATTAATGAGCCTAAACTGACAGCGTCCTAAAGGTATACTCATTATTTTCCATAAATACAGTCCCCAGACAGCCAGTTTAAATGATGCATTGAGACATTTTTATGTATTCTTTTACTTTAAACTACCGTTGTGTATGACTAAAATGCTGAAAAATGTGCCCACGGGGTATTTGTTTTGGGGTGAGCTAGGCAGGCAGGCAGATAGGGGTGTGTGTGTGTGTGCGTGTGTGTGTGTGTGTGTGTGTGTGTGTGTGTGTGTGTGTGTGTGTGTGTGTGTGTGTGTGTGTGTGACTGCCTGAGGCATGTAAGACTAGCATTTTCCCCCAGGCTAGGCCATGTGTCCAGCCCGAAGAGGGATTATTGTTGCTTTTTCTGACATGGTATCATATCATGTCATGAGAAACTGAGTCCCCAGGACAAATTGGCCTCAATTAAAGTTCCCTGCTCTCTGCGTCGACTCGGTGTGCAGCATCAAAAGAGACTCTGCTCTCGATCAGGATAAGGTTGATGTCACGAAACAAATTGTGCATGTTCTTACTGGCTGTGTGTGATTAATTAGACAAATAGCTCCAAAGTCACTAAATCCATGTGCGCCCGCTTGTGGTGGTGTGTGTTGGGGGACATCTTAGAGGGTACAGGACACAAGGGGAATAGGTGGTGGCTGACTAAATCTTCCTGATTACCAGGACAACATAAACAGAGCCTGAAACCGTGCCAGAGCTGAGCACTTCTCACTGAGTGCCTCTTGACATAATCTGCTTTGTAATGGCTGGTTAGTTTCACGGTTAATGGTGACAATCCAGGCCTCCACTAGCTCACCCCAAAAATCATGGATGAGGGGAAGCTTGTCCCCTCATCTAAACACCAAATCAAACTGCAGTTTGTAAGGGCAGGTTGTCTTACTCCTCTCCTTGTTACATACAACTGTCTCATCAAATACTGTGTCTTCCTTAAATATATGCATCATCCATTTCCATTGGAAGAGAAACATTTTCCAAAATATTGAATGTTCAGCCTTATATGACTCACAGCAGGCAGTAACAATTGTTGGGTTGCTTTTAGAAAGTAAAAAGAATGTTTTCACTGCGCTGTAAAATGTTTATTCATTTGTCTTTTCAGATGCCATAAAACAGCTGCAACATTGTGCCGTTCACACATAATAATAATGATAGATTTTATGTATAATGCACTGTACATTTAAAACAAATCTCGAATTGCTTAACACTTAACACAATCAATACTCTGTCTTGATTGTTTGTCTTTCTTTAAGATACATCTTCTGTATTTGTCTTCTTCAGCTATATGTTTTGTTGCTTATGCTCTGCTAATCTTCAAAGCAATGGCTTCGTGTTATAGGAAGCTTAAACCCCAAATGCGATCAACATAATCCCCAAAAAAACATGCCATTGACTACGGCCTTTAGTGTCACTGTGTGAAACTGTTATGGCTCGCAGTTTAGTCTTCAGGCTTGTTTTTGTCACATTTTCATTACACAGTTGAAACATTCACTGACACACAAGCAAACAACGGCCCATTAGCGTCATCGCATGCACACAAAACATCCTCTCCTTTTAAGCAAGCGTGCCCAAAAGCAAATAACCCCGGCAAATCAATTAAAGTTTGCTGTGTGTGTGTGCAACTGTGTGTGTTTGAGCATTTCTGGTGCATTTTTATCTTATTTCTGTATTACTCTAATAGGTCACAGAAATTATTACGTAATTACAGCTCATTTAGACGGCCATTTATGCGTTAATCCTGAGTCAACACGAGACCGAGCGGGCGGCGGAGGATGAATCCAGTAGTCGACTAATTTCACAGAGGTTGTAGGCATAAATGCAACGGGTGTTTGTTTAACTCACTAAAACGCTGCAGGGGAGCTACTACGCTGTATTGAAGCATTTTTAAAGCCCATTGCCATGCCGGTCACCAGGAATGCTTGTCGTTTCCAACAGAACCACCAGTGTGAAAGAATACGCCCCAGAAAATCTGTTTGGAGCCTTGAAAGTTGAATAAAAAAAGTTTGTATGTGGCTTGTAATGGGTTTAACATCCTGCTCTTTAGTGTACTCCACTCCTCCCCCGTCCATCTGTACGCACAATATTACAAAACTTCCCTTTTTCCCCCACTCATATCTAAAAACACAGCCTATGTCTTTGGCGTGCATGGTTATCTTTTAACATGTGTTATTTATGACCAATGTGGAGAAATGTGTGTGTGTGTGTGTGTGTGTGTGTATGCACGTTTGTACATAGATATGGAACATTCTACAACAATGGAGGAGTGGATTATACCACAGGACGCGTTCAAGAATTATATTTGGATTTTTTTTGCCGATGTGTGTTTGGGTCACGTGTTCAATCCATTGTAACTACTGTCCCTAGACTGAATATAAAGATGGACAACAGCTATCTACCTCCTCCCGCTGTACAAAAGTTAAGCCAAAATATCTTGGCTATAGACGCTGCCACCTGATCATTTTAGAGATTGCGCAGTAGTGATCGGGTGGTGGAGCAGTGGCATCCCATTCCCGCCCCTACACCCGCCTGGCCGATGGCAAGTCAATCACAGCTGTCAATAATGACATTTCACCCTGTACTCTATAGCCTCAAATAACTAATGAAAGCCAAACTGATCAAAAAAGCGTGATATGAACTGCCTAAAATGACAGAAACCATCTTTGGGGAAAACACCTTAGATATGCACTCATATCATTTTAGTTTGGCCCATGTCCCATCCCCTAACATGGAGGGGGCGGGGTTTCTGACCTACACTGCAGCCAGTTGCAAGGAGGCAAACGAGATGTTTAAACTGAAGTCATTCAGTCTCTGCTGTGACCCTAGCTATACGTAGCCGCCATCTTCCCTAAAGGAGCAAGATACACACTTATCGGAGCCATCTTTAAAGTCAAGGGAGTATTTCATACTCAAAGCTGAGGTTTACATTCAAGGGAAAAGCTCTCCCTTTATCTTTTCTTTAGCAAAAATATATCCCTTCTTCAGTGCATTTTAGAGGCTGGTGCCCATAGAAACAGAATGAGAGTAGAACAGACATTGAACTGTTTGCTGTGGTCATTTGACTAGTTCAAAAGAAAATGGCGCTGAGGCCTGAACATTGAAATAGTCACAGTCACACTTCTTTGCAATGGCCATGACAAACACAAAAACGGCCTCCGCTCTGGCCTACCTGCTAATTTCATTTGAATTTGAATGTCCATTCTACTCTCATTCTATTTCTATGCTGGCCCCACAGCAGATAACCATCAGGTTTATGTATTCCCCATGTGTGCCAAAGGAGGCTCATTTAGACTTGCAGCAATTAGGTTAAAAACTGATGAGGCTCACGGCTCATTGTGAGTCACCCCGCCTGCAATCATGGCACTTTTAGCTTCGTTAGAAAGAGGAACATTTGAGGAGGAATTAACTATTTTGGCGCCTGTGTGAGGGGAACAAGCTGTCAACAAACAACCTTCACTGCACATGGCATGACCATGGCACATTAAAGCCTCTGGGAAAAGACGGGATGAGAGTTGACCATCCCAGTGATGGGGGTGACAAGGGCGCGTCAGATCCTCCAGCTTATACTGTGCCTGGCTTGTTTCCCTGGAGATAGCAGCCAGCTGAACTCTGTACTTTATCCCTGACAAGCACATTTCCTGAGCGGGGTCATATCCTGCTGTATACCTGGGGCTCGACCACAGTGTTCCCAGACAGAACTAGGGAAGGAACAGTATGTTCAAGGAAGCATGCATATCTGGAAGAGATAAAGTGTGATACACAAAGAAGGTACAATATGATGACGCACTGTACGTGGGAGAAGTTTAAAACCCGAGTTCTAAGAAGTTAATACACTAGAATCCCACAGCCAATTTGCATTTGTTTAAAAAAAATGACAGCAGCAGTGTATTTAATGGTTCGTGAAGCTAGAAAAGTAAAGGTCATTTTATAATGGACTTTTTTTTTTCAATTTGGGGAGCATAAAAATGCATTGAAGTTGTTTTTTGAATAACAAATATACTGTGTCTCAATGCATCAGTGCTACATAGAGAACTTTACCTGAAGAAATACTTACTCAATATTTGGAAAAGACTGTATATACAAGACCGCATGTCCTGTACATGAAAGCACATCATAAAAAACATAGTCTTCATTTAACTTTTTGTATATACCCTGCAGTTCCAAAAAGCCTGAATTATGATAGCTCTTCTGTTCATTGTATCATGTAGTTTATTTTTCATGCATTATGATTGAATTTTCATGTATTTAAATAAATAAATAAAAACAGAGAAATACACCAAAACATCTAACCAGTGTTTAAGTCTTCAAATAATGTCCTAACCGGCAACAAAGAAGATTGATCCAGGATCCTTTCTTTGGGCTGCAAATTACAGCCTGTCATTGATTTCCACTTTATGGTGCTGCACGGGCAACATCTCCTATTCTCAGGGACAAATAAAATATAGAAATAAATAAGAAATGAAGACAAATGCTGCCACTGTGTTGTGTTTAAGCCTGAGGTTATTACTTCACAGGGAGATATTTCTATTCATCCTTACCCGGGAGGAGCGTCACAAATCACAATCTCACATGCGGCAACACAAATTCATTCATGCACACGCACACATGCAGATAGGATACCTGGCTCCATGTTCTCACAATCTCTAAGATCCCAGCGGTTGTCCAATCGAACCAGTATTTAAGTGATGGACTTAATGAACATGTCTCTGAGGCCCCCAAGAGCAGAATGCTCTATGGAAGACAAAGGGGGTTTGGAGCTGTGACACACTGAAGGGAATCAAAACATCCCAGAGAGTCCTGGGGTTATAGGAGACTACTGGGGTTGTAGGAGGCTGGAAAAAAACAGGGAAAAAAAAAAAAGTTGCCATTCACAAAAGACTTCCCATTTGTAAATCAAATACTGAGAAGCTTTTTTCCCAATATCTGTCCGTCTCCAAAAAGATAGCGGCTAATTGTCGTTCAAATTGTGGGGGTAATTTAATTGCTATAGTAATAATGTTACATTTTGTTATTTGATCAACTTTGAAGTCATTTAAAGTTATTATTGTGACAATGCAGTGGGGGCCTGTGTATTGGGGCGATAGAGTATGTGGAAGTTGAGATGTCTACAGTCCCAGGCCAATAGTAAGTCTAACTATGAGTGTTCTTTTTTCATTGAGTGAAATGCATTTATTCAATAATAAGTCATTAGCTTTGGCAATAATGTAACGTAAACATTCATGCCAATACAGTCCATTTGAACTGAAATGAGTGTTAGTAGTGACCAGGCCCACGGTGCCAGTGAAATAAGCTGCCCCCAAATACATAACGGAAGCACACTGCAGTGAAAAGGATTATCAAAGCTTAAAATATAAGAACTAGAAAGATAACCTTGGCAATAAAAGGGGCATCTAAAACATAACCGTCCTTTAAATACTTAAAAACTCTGCCTTCTTAAAAACATGTGTGACATGATTTAACTTCACTTGTCATTGTTTTTATTTGTGTGATTGCAACGCATCCCGATAATCTGTGTGGAATCACTACACAGATGCACAGCTGCACATATGTGATGAGAGAAAGAGACACACACATATAATGACCGAGGGAGACAGCACGGGTCATGAGAATAAGTATGACCGTTTACATGCATTTCTTTTGTGTGACTGGACATGTGCGTGCAAGCGTGTACGTCTTTGTGTTGAATATGCAAGTGCATGCATCTGTACATCACTGCATGCACATGGGTGCGTGTCTTTGTGTAGAATTGTGAACCCGTACGGGTTGTCCAGAGGGCAGAGCACCATTGAGACGCCTGTCACTCCACTCTGTCCCCTTTTGTTTCTGCTGTGAAAACAAGCCTAACGCGACAGACCCACGACATCCCACCATTGTCTCCACTCTAAGATAATCCTTCCCTCAGCTTTAGGCTACAGCCAGACCTTTTTCCAAACCCTGCCTCCCTGCTCTAACCTTCCTCACAGCAGAGAAGCTGAGAGGGACCCCAGATGATGCATTGTAGAACACGTAAAAGACAGCTAAATTAGGATCCGTAACTGGCAATTTACAGGGGGCTGGTGTTAGCTGACATATCTGACAGTTCACTGTCAACCCGAGAGGGCCTTCCTTTAATCACCACCCTGTCTTTCAACCTCAGAGACTCACTGAGGGCGGGTGTCACTGAGCATTCCTGAAGGTGTATCCTCTGTGGTCGGTTTAAGGGAGACTGACTTTGTGAAGGGTGTTTATTCCTGGCGTCTTGGGATTTCAAAGTCAAGGATTATGGGAATGAGCACAAATGTATGCATTAGTATCAACATATCTGTTTTCCTTCGCCCCAGTGTTGGCACGGCTCAGTCAATCTCACTGAAATCACTGTCGCTGAGACATCTAAACTATTGGATTGATAGTTGGGGAAATTGGCAGAGACATACATGGTCAGCCTCACACAGCTGCATGAATGGCTGCAAACTCATAGTCTTATTAATAGTTAGGACCTTTTGAATTGGAATTTTTCCATCTATTGTTTCGTTGTTTCTACAGATGAACACAAGTTTACGGCTAAAAAAACTTCACCACTATATGTTTTGTTTTTAGTAAAAGTATGTATATTTCTGCTGCCTTAAATGACCACAGAGCTTGTTTGTAATGTGTGTAATAACAACAGAGTGAAAAAATTGGAATTTCTCCTTGCGGGATTAATAATAAAGTCATAATAAATATGTTAAACAAAAACAAAGCAACTAGCATGTGCCTCTTCCAGATGTCTGCTAATGCTAAATATTTTGGGGACAATAAGCATTGTGTTATAATGCTTGAAATACCTTGAACAAAATTTGGACTCTGGGTAGATAAAAATAGTCACTGAGCACGTCAGTCAGGTCCAGCTCCTTTCTCCACACTGTAATCGCTTATTTCTTCCATCTCCTTTTTTAAACTTTTAAGGTAGGGTACTATGCTGTGTCGAGTGTTTCCCCCACCCCCATGAACAACATGAGCACCGTAAAAGCAGAGTGAGAGCAAATCCTTTTTGGGGCTCATTAAAAATGGTCCACCTGCCAGCCTGTGGTTGGAATTATGTGTGCTAATTGTCTGGGGCTGCAGGTAAATACAGCAGCGTGGCTTCTGCCATTCCCTTCTAGTTTCATTATCCCCCAAAATTAGAAGGCCAATTACAGGGCATTACCCTGACAGAAGAACAGCTAAAGCCCCAATGCTTTGGATTACACATGAAGCTACCACCCAGCTAGCTTGAAAGGACAAGGACACACACACACACACACACACACACACACACACACACACACACACACACACACACACACAAGGGTAGGTAGCGGTTAGTAGTCGGATGACGCAAGCCCAGTTAGCTTTGTTAAGCATACAATCACACATCTTAACTGAGGGAAGAACTGTTTGGGTACTGGGTAAAATTAGCTCTCCTTGAAATACAACAGCTGTTCATATCTTAACTCTAACATGAGGATGAGTTGATGGATTTTATTCTAATGAGGCTTGTGTTTCACAGACAAAAGCCAAGCTTGACTACAGCAACAGGTTGGCACAACATAAGGGAAATATGCGATAGCGTTGCTTAATATCGCGATATTACATCCAATAAATGAACAGATATTAAAATATGCTCTGTTCTACATGTTTGCTGCTTTCAGTATTTTGCTGCAACGCAAAAAAATTGCCTGTTAAATTTAAAACAAAAGAAAGGAAATCCTTTTCAACATTCTTTTATTTAACAAATTAAACATTGTATTGAACATTAAAAGGCACCACTAAAATAAAAATGAGTTACAATTTAGAGTTCTATTTTCTACTGATCTCTGAGCACCTTTATATAGCAATATTTAAATGTTTATTTCGCCAGTTAATATTACCATGTTAACAAAAAACAACAAATTGTGCCGCCCTAGCAAAAGTTAGCAAAGTTTGCAGCGTGCAGGATCAAATCTGACTGGACATTAACACACACGGACGCCCCCTCCCCCGCCCCACAGAAACACACACACAGGATGCTGATGATGGGATAGGTCATGATGGTGCCCGAGCTCTTCATTAAATCACCAGTTCCACGAATAGATGGAGTGGGGGAGGTGTCCATAAGAGGGAGATGGAGGCAGAAAAGGAGATAGAGAGGGAGAGAGAGAGAGAGAGAGAGAGAGAGAGAGAGAGAGAGAGAGAAAGAGTAGTCATGTCCCCTGGGAGCAGTATTAACAGACAGATGAGATGAACAAAGAAGAACGTGGCGGCTCTGCTCAGGTGATGTCATGATGAGGACAACAAAGACATCCTCAGGCGGGACACTAATGTCCATTTTAAAAGTCTACCTTCATCACTGATTGTAATCTAACCTTTGCCCTACGTGCCCCTACGCTGGGAGCGGCCCGACTGATCAATTAAAGGGTGGCTACGTAAAATCTAGACTTAAATACAGTTTGATTTCACCCTAAAGCTGTTCCATTTTTTTAATGTTCCTGATTTATTGGTCTTAAATCCGTTATTTTATACAGATCACATATTTTTATTTTCTATTACACATTTGCTTTAGGAGATTATTAATCGTATTTGGAGAAATGTTGCATCACATATGTTGCAAGTATTACAGGTGATGCTAGGACACAGGTAAGGTGTAGTTATAGGCAACATGGCTAAACAAAAAAATAAATAATAACTTGTTGGAAGTACATTTTAGCTCAGAGTCAGCGGTGAAGTCCATCTAGCTTCGGCACATTGATTTTTTTTTAATGTGAGAGATTGTAAATCTATGCTTAAGTGTGTGTATCAAAAACTATACATGCTTTAATGAAGACATTTGCAGCCACTGTCATTGCTGGCAGTAGATGTGTCATAGTCAAAGTAATCAATATGGTGCTTTGGGAAATTTAAACTCCAAACTCTGACAAAACGTCTCAGTGGTCGGCCCCGTGGAGAGCACAGGCGGCTGCGGTCATGCAAGGTGAGCAGAACCAAAGAGACTGTTCAAACATCCAGAGTTTAGAAACAATGACCGGATTTAGGGTGGAGAGTCGCTCTGTTGGATTACTGCAGCACCATATGGAGACAATGTCAACTAGTAAACAGTGCCTTTGTTTCACTATAGGCAAGAACAACACCTGTAACTATGGGAACTCGCGAAACTACAAAGACGTCAACAGTCTCAGCCTCAAGACAAATACAAAATTAAAATGCATGACAAAAAATTAGACTAGTATTTCACTAATAGAAAACTACAATGTCTTGAGGCTTGCGTAACTTTTTGATATTAATGAAACGTCCGTTACATTCAAGCCATTGCCAAATGAGTTGATACAAGGCTAATTAACACTATCAGCTCCACACAACTCTCTCTGTATTTGTCACTGTCGCTATGTTTAGAAATCGGCGAGTTTTAGTGCACAGAAACTCAAGTAAAGCTGATTAGCTCTCCTGAAGAGCCCAACATGTGTCCTCCTTGGCTTTTAGCAACTGCGTTGAGGATGCTATCACGGAAGGCTTGTATCATGTGAAATGCAACGACAGAATTGTTGTCATTACTTAGAATTCCTCATGGGGGAGACAGAAACTATATCTATTTAGGTTTATGTTGTCTAAGATTACACTAAAACTAACAGAACCTGCTTTTTTTATGTTCATGTTTGATCACATTACACCTTTCTGTGTAATCTTAGCATTCCATGGCTGGAAAAGAAGCTATGGCATCTATCTTGTACAAGTCAATCTGGATTTTTCTAAGAAATGTAATAGACAACAGCATTACAAATTGCATTGCCTACAAACATGAGTGCACACGTGTGCCCCCTGCATAACAATGCCTCTCTGTGCTCAGCCACGGACATATTTGTATTGTACTGTCAGATTTTTATCAGTGATCTATGCCTTGCTTCAGATGCATCCTCTCTAGCATTTAAAAAAAAATCTCCCAGCCTATTTTCCTCCCTGTCTGTCCACAGTCACGGACCAGTAGTGCCAGAAATGAGCTCTGAATCATCCTGATATACTGTATATATTTTATTTTTTCCCACTCATTTTTATTTTTGTCTAATTTCACAACAAATTGAGTTTAAGTTAATCTGCTGCGGGCAGATAATGTATTGTCATGGATCAAGGATGTGGCCCATGCGCATCAAGGTGCTAGTGTGTGTATTTTTTATATTTAAGGGGATGTGGGGGTGGGTACTGCCTGCCTGTCAGCCCCTGATAAATGATTCCATGTGAAATATCTCCATTAAATCTGCCTTTATCAGTGAGAGAAGGCCGCTCAGCCCCGCCATTAGCATTGCAATTTATGAGACAGCTCCAAGGCTCAACAAATCAATTCCCAAGTGTACCTGGCCAATTCAGGCTAGATTAGTTGGAATTAGGCTAGGGCAGGTTTTAATAATGCGTCAGATGATTACTGCAGCATGGAGATATCTTTGGTTTTTCGCCCCGTTTCACACACTTTGCAGCTCCTTTGTAGCTTGTAAACCAATGTCCCACTGTGGCGTTTTCTTCTCTTTTCCTGTTTATGGTATTTCAGAGCACAATGGATGTCAGGCTACCACCGGTGCTGCTACATCAGCACTGGAGATGAAGAATATTACCCTTATAGAAATGCTATCAATAGGAACCCAGGGATAACATTGCTGCAATAGACTCAGCAATTTGCAGCAGAAAAAAGGCCCACAATCTGTTATTTTAATCTTATGAAAAAATATCAGAGAAGGTTGTTTTTTTTGTGACAAGCTGTTTCTGCCAGCTCTCATTCACAATAGTTTTTTGCTTTATTCTGACAGATGCCAGAATAAAGCAGACAAAAACCTATATGCCACCACCACAACCAGCATGCGTAGAAAACAACCCGGGGCATGTGTTGATTTTGAATTCATTTATGTCAAGAATAACCCGCCAGAGACCTTATCTTCGTGTGTGTGGCTTTGATTCTCTCTCACACACATACATGCGTTTGTGATGATGTGAGTTCTTCTTTTACTTTCTTCTGTTCTTGTTTGGCCTTGTCTGCACTTCACTCTGCTTTTGCATCTCACTGCTCCTCTCTGGCTAGATGGCGTTAAGGTGAGGGCAAATGCCATTTTAGTATAAATCCGACATTAATGCAGTGCTGGTAGAAAAACCGAGAGATGTATGATGAAGCTTGTGCACCACCTGAGAGGATCCGATGCAACTTATACATAGGTTTAAAAAAAGAAAATCATCCTAGATCCTAGGTTTATCCTTGACCAAGAGCTAGCTCATGTGCAGCAATTTTTAGATGACATGTATGCAGAGCTTTAAAAAAAAAGGCACTCAATGATGTCAGCTTGATGAACGATTGCAAAAGCTCTTTAGTGAGTTTTTGTGTGTGTTTTTATGAGTGGCGGTCCCACCAACAGAATGCTGGGCTTTTTGTGTTACATATCATCAAGTCATATGGGAAACAGGCCGCTATTTAGGTCAGGAGCCCGGGGTAAAGGGAGATGGAGAGGTTAAAAGAGGAAAAGAGGAAGCTGCAATGTAAGTCTGGGGCGGTCCAGGACATGTGCTGTCTCCTTGTCTCGCGTCACTGTCAGCGAGGTCCGTGTCAATGTCCTATGCAGCACCAAACATGCTCAGCGAGGGAGAAGTGCTCCTAGAAATCACCCTGCGACAGCTGATAGCAACTGACATAATTAACATCATGACTAACGCATATCAGCATGCAAATGTAACTAATCTATTCCCAAACTTTCCTTATTAGAAAACACACAAGCTGAGTGACTTTTTTTTTAAGGTTAACACATTTCTCAGTTTAATATGTGCCAAAGTTTGGGTGTTTGAGACATTTTTGGAAGGGAAGGGGGGGGGGGGGGTGTCAAATGTTATTGCCAATCGGAAGTTGCTGTATGAGAATATATAAGCTACCATTAAAAGAAAAAAGTAGCATAACATTGCATGGATTTATACATTACTTGAAGCTTGGGTGGAATATTTTCAAACCTAAAGTGAAGCCAGGATATTAATCATTTTTAATGTCAATCCCTGTAGCCCAAGCATGAAAAATGTTGTATACATGCCCTCCACTTTCTGCAGGATGCAATAGTCGAGTTCATTCTTTTTTTAAATCCTGACAAAGTGAAACGCTATCACCACATTGTGACTTGTTCCTCACAACATAACATACACCTATAACACAGGCCCAAGAAGTACATTTTTCTCAAATTATTAGCAAATGACTTTTTCATATCTGAAAGGTTTTTTCTAAAGTTAGTCTAGAGACTACAATCAAACTGCAGTACACTACAGCTCGACCACTAAATCTACGATACTAACTTATATTTTATGAGAGAAACTGCACAAACAGAAATACCAAAGACATGTTTAGGATCATTTAGATATAGTATTGCGATTACATAGTTTGTCCACCAGGGAAGACTGATAACTTTGTTTACAACTATAGTTTTTGGAGGTGTTTTTAAGACAAATGTTAGCTTTTTTAACGGTTGACAGAGTCAAGACATGCACCAAAGGTCCCCAGACAGAATCGATCCGGGGAAATTGCAGTGATAAGGTCGGCCACCAGGATAATCCTGAATGGAACATGTTTGGATCTATCTTGGTGAGAAGTATCCCCTAAATTGAGTTAATATGTTTTTAGTGGCTGATATAGCATTATAGCATCTGTCTCAGAAATCCAGTATGACATCTGTATGGCAGTGATTCTCCAAAAAGGAAAAAGTTTTCAGATTAGTTTACTTAAATTATCATCATATAAAAGGACCCCCACTCCACCCCCCCACACACACAACCTTAAGCAACCTTGGCTAACATGAAAGGCACTATATAAGTCCAAGTTATTACTATTGTTATAATTATACTAATTAGTATTATTTTTTAATTAGTCAATATTGAAATCGCTAATAGTTCACAGATTCTAACAATAGAGTTGAAGTAGAATCTCTTCTGCTCTAATCTAAACAGAAATAAAAAAATCTCTTTAAATCTATGTTAATACATGTCTTATATCTCTCTAATACACGTATCCTGTGTTGTTCTTTCCCACAACTTAGACTATAGAAGTGTAAAAAGGAACGTCCAAGGAACATACATGAGGGGATCCCTGATTTACTCGCTTTCTTGTAAAAGGGTCCCTGCTGTAAAAACAGAGAACCTCTGCTGTATGGAACGTGGGATTAAGGAGTACAAGTCTGTGCAGGTCTGTTGAGAAAAAAAAAAGCAGTTTTCTGACATAAAAATGCACTTTAAGAAATACCCTGCGGGGGTTACCTCTAGCTCACCCAGAGCGTTCGCCCCACGTAGACTGAGTCCTTGGCAGCGGCACAGAATCTGACCTGCGGCCCTTTGCTGCGTGTCATCCCCTCTCTTTCTCTCCCCCTTTACTGTCTATCCACTATAACTATCAAATAAAGGGAAAAGCCCCAAACAATACTCCTTAAAAAGATAGATTTATAGTATCAAATCATAACAAAAGTTATCCCGAGACACTTTACAGAGAAGTAGGTCTAGACCACACTCTAGACCATCTTAAGCAGCTAAAGCAACAATCCAATACTTTCATGTTTTTACTTTTACGTACAATGTTTGAAGACCGTTTGGGTCAAGCATTCGGTTGGAGTTGCTGAGATGAAGAAAAAAAACGTCAGAATTGCTCCGCCAAAGTATTATCATCATCATCATACCACTGTTTACTAGAAAAAAGAGTTGTTGTTAACATGCTTCAATTTGATTTGAGAAGCAAAACACAAAATTCAACTTCCCTCCGTTAGCAGAAGTTAGAGAGGTGCCCCATTCCATTCCATTATACATCAGTAGCAAAAGCGTGTGGAAGTCACACGTAGGGCTGCCGCTGACACACAGCGACCCTCATGGGTGGAGCTGCAGTGGGTCCTGCCCTCCTTCCTCCCCCTGTCCCACCATGCAGACGGATTATCTTAGTTTAGCTGACCAAGGTCGGCCCCATGTCCATTGACCTTCATAATGACATTGCTGCAATGTCTAATAAAGCAGAGGCTACCGCAAATGCTGAAGCAGCTGGATTTGTACAGACATCAGCTATGAATGATCCACCTCCATTACACAGTGCTGGCAAATATTCTTCTAATTTTGGAATCTAGAGAAGAGCAGTTACACACTCAGCTAGTGTGGTTGTTAGAAAGACTAAAAAGGGATAAAGATAAAGAGGCTCAGCCATCATAAATAAATCCACACTCAACTGTTTTGTAGTGGAGCTGCATATATTAAGGGAATATACAGGAAACAGAGAAAAGGGAGGGAGGGAGGGCAACACAGCCAAAAACAAGACGTTAGGACTTTGAAAAACCTGAATGCTCTTCATTTCCCCAGGCTACATAAATCTCATTACCTTCCCCTGCATTGCCTCAGCATATGAGGTGAAATATCACTACATTTTACATCAATGTGCTGAGCAATACAAAAGTATCCAAGCTGGTGTTCAGGGCAAATGAAAATGTTTAGATTAGCAGAGCAAGGCTTTGATATATGTCAACGTGTTTGTGGGTCTTACACCAAGGCAACACAAAACCAGATAGCCTTTATTTCCTTTTTGCTTTGTTGTTTTTATTTTCCTGATGTTTTGGGAATAGTGTGGAAGGAGGTTTTAGGTTGAGTTTGGGGCCTAGGGCTGAACTCGGACTGCTCATTTTAATTTCAATTTCATTTTAAGTATCAATTCATAACAAGAGTTATCTCGAGACACTTTACAGATGGAGCAGGTCTAGACCATACTCCAGAATTTACAAGGACCCAACAGTTCTAGTACTTTCCTCCAGAGCAAGCAACAATGCGACAGTGGCGAGGAAAAACTTCCTTTTAGGCAGAAACCTGGGACAGACCCAGGCTCTTGTAGGCGGTGTCTGACGGGCCGGTTGGGGTTAGAATAATTCAAACACAGGGACATGTTGTTATACTTTCAAGTCAGTTTCAGAGTGGTTTTAGCAGCAAAAATCTTCCTGAAAGGAAGACATTTTGGTTTTCTATGCCGTAGAAGGTTAAACAAGTAACTAGATTTGAACCCATTTTTGCAGGGCTCAGTGGATTACATTTTGTTCTCCAAAAAGTTTGAAGAATATGAATTTCAGACTAAGGAATGTGATGAATGTGATAAGGTCAACTACAGCTGTACCAAATTCAGTTCAATATGCTTTAATGGCATGAGTGTAACAAAGACAATATTACCAAAGATTAAAAAAAGAAGGTAAAATTCATACAATCAAGAAACCTACAAAAAATTGCAACTCCTGCTCTGTGTTAAAGTTGGTGTGTGTGTGTTTGGACAATATGGTGAAAATTAGATACCTCAATATTCTAGGGTTGACAATTTGGTGTTGTGAAAAGAAATCTTCACACTTATACATTCTCTCACTCACACACACACACATACACACAAACACACACACATATATGTATGTTCATATATATATATTTATATAAATATATATTCATATATATTTATATACATTTATATATTCATATACATATATTCATAGACACACACATATATATATATACATACATACATACATACACATATATACATACACATACATACATGCACCTTTATATACACACACACATACTGTATTGTATATGTATATTTATATATATATATATATATATATATATATATATACACACACACACACACAAACACAGTGTACTAATGCAGTACTAACTCTACCTCCTGTTTTTTTTTTACATACTCTCTTACTCACTCATTCACTCACTCTGTAACATATAAGAGAAATATTTTAGTTAAACCTTTGGCTCTCAAGTGAGGTTATTACATTCTTTTTTTCCTGAGCTTAGTGATCTTGTTGAAATCCCACCTCTGAACGCCGTTTATGAGTTCTCCTTCCCTCCCGGATTGTGTCTTCAAGGGTCAGTATGGAAGTGTAGTGATAGAGCTGCCTGTGCAATGGAGTAAATCAGCCGCTGCGTTCAAAACTGTTACAGCCGCAAACTTAAGAAATACTGCTATGTACATTTGCACAAGGCCAATCTGGCCCTAGGAGTCTTCGGCCATGCTACAAGCTCTACGAGGCTCTACTCAGGCACAGCAGTGATTTGAGCTCAATGCAGACGTCAACATGCGAACATGCTCATAATGACATTAGATTGTTACATTAGATAACAGTGTTAACTCCTTCATCTTCTACACACCAAAACCCGCTGACTGCCACTGGACAAAGAAAGAATCCTTTTGTTACCACTCTTACACACACTCTGACACACACTTTCCAGACTAAAGACATCATCTTCTCTTCAACTGAGTCACTTGAGTCAAATGAAGTTGTGTCAAGAGCAGTACAAAATCAGAAAGTAAGTGTATTGTGTTGGGTGTTTGGACTTCATATCCATGCCTTTTTGTGTCTATGTCTACGTGTACAGTATGTCTCGGTAGGCAAGTCGCGCCCAACGAAGCAGCTCAATTGGTTGGGGTTAGGCATTGACCTCGAGTGGTTAACGTTAGGATAGCCGATTGGTCAGGTGCCACCCTGCGTAAGCATGGACACCTGGCCAATAGCAGTGTGTGAATGCTATAAAAGGGTGGGTCTTGCCTAGAAGTTGCGTGATGAGCCATAGCATCATCACACCCCCCGCCTAGACTCTGGCTGCCACCTGTGCAGTGCGGACACCCGGGGAGCAATATCAGCGCCGGAGCAAGAGGAAACAACACTATAGGGTCCATAAAACTTTCTGCACTAGAAGGATTTTCACAACAGCCTAAAAAGAAGAAGAAAAAAGACTGATACAGGCATTTTAGATGTATGTGAACATCCCTCAGTGCAGCACAGAATGAGCTCAGAAGCCCTCCTGAAAACAACAAGAACCAAGCGATATTGGAAAAGCCAGAAGGAGGAGCTGATATATTAAACTGCCAGCAGAACAGTGCAGCACAGCCACTTGTTCTCTTTCTGGAGAAAAGAGTGTGTGTGTGTGTGTGTGTGTGCGCGCGCAGAGATATGGCTTCAGGGAAGCGCCATAAATCCTTTAGTTGCTTTCTAATGTGCCAACTACTGCTGCGAGATTCAGTGTCCACGTCACGCTAAACTTTCAGAGTTTCTTTTCCCACTTCAGGCTTGCATTCAAAAATATTCAAAACAATATGTATAATATTAGCATTACTTAACTGTAAATTCAAAATTAATCATTTTCCTGACGAAAACAGGGTTTAGAGCCAAGCATCGGGGAACATATCAAAGAACTAATTTTACATTGATTCAAATATTATTCTGTCAATAACTACAAAAAGCCATCAGTAAAGATGTATTCCAACTCCATGAAAGTAACAGTATTTGCTGTATTTGGCACTTTGTCATTTTTTGAATGAAACTGTGACTTCCCACTAATGGTGGCGATCGCATTGTAGAATAGAACTCTTCCCTTGACAGTGAACTATGCTAAGTGGTAGTCTGGAGCCATCTATCTGTAATGAAAGCGACCCAGTGTGTCTCCCGGCTGCATGCATGTGTCCGCACGACACTGCAACCACACACACAGTGGCCACACTGTTCTAGTCAGGGTGGAAACATGTTGTCCAGGGAAGTCTGACTGTGCCAGCAGGCTTACAAAGTCTCCACTGTGTGTGCTTGCTTACTTGCTTGTGTGTGTGTGTGTGTGTGTGTGTGGTCTTCTAAAAACACTCCAGTCCATACTGGAGCAGTGCTGCAGGTGTGGGTGGATGGCGATTTGACTTTAGCCTTAAAGGCTGTGCACAGCTCGGCACCTTCTGCTACAAACAACCAAACAACCCAAACAATAATTATTTTCAACAATAACCACTGAGGGCAGAGTCACACCTGATAATGCACTGGTAGCTTTCTTTCAAGGGTTTTTGCTTGCAGACCTTTTTGAAAAGTGATCGTTTCCACCAAAATCAACCTTGAGTCCTGGAACAATAAGTCAGTAAATCGGTTAGTTTGAAAGTCAACTTTTATAATAGTTTACGCATTTATAGATATTTGTTCTAAATATTCACAAATTGATTCACAAATATTCACTGGCTACAGCTTCTCAAAAAATAGAATTGTCTCCTTCTCTGGGATAGGTTGTTGAAATTTGAACTGGTTTTCATGTTTGAACAACATGAATAGAATTAAATGTCAATAAAAAAGATCTTTTAGATTAAATTCTGGGCGCTTTAGACCCTGGGGGGTTTCTAGTTTTAAATAGAACGATGCAAAGATTATACAAAAAAGTCTGAAATAAATTGTAGCAGAAAATGTATTTGTCTTCCCTATTCCTCTTGTTGGGTCATGGGGGATCCTGACCCCAGGTTGGAAACCACTGGCTTACAACACAGACACACACACACACTCACGCACGCACGTGCGCATGCTGAGGTCGGAGAAAACATTACAAGTGGTCTCTCTCTGACCGGTGACTGACTTGAATACACCCATCCCTATTTCAAACAAGTCTTTAAGTGTCAGTCGTCAGTCTGATACAGGAGCAGTTTTGATGTATAGTGCTCATACAGTAGTTCTTTGTTTTTGATCCATCCATTTTGGTGTTTGGTTGAATGCATATTCTGACCACATTTACAGACACACTTGTGAATTAGCCATTTTTAACCAGCCTGGTCTCAAATCGACCAGTCACTCCTTGTAAATAGAATTTAGACAAAGGATAAAACCAAGTCTGATACAGAAGCATATGAAGAACACACACACAAACACACACACACACACACACACACACACACACACACACACACACCGTGCATCATTGCAGCTCAGGCTCCATCCCTCTCACAGTGAAACTGACTGAGGGGATTATTGATTGTTGTTGATTTAGGCTGCCACAGGCCCAGTCTGGCCATAAGCGTGCTATCCTCCCAGCCATTGTCTGCACTGAAGCACTCTCCTTTATCACAAAGGGCACTAAGGTGCCCAGCTGAGTGAACGCACTCCCTCTACAATCGGAATGACAACGATATCACTCCACATTATCCCCGTCTTTTCTTCATCTCCATTACGTCCTCAAGCATGTTTTCATCTTTCTTCTTATTTCAATGTTCTGCTATTAGCTTGTCTATTCCCTTTCAGTCTCCTTCAGTCCACCTCCAACTTTGCTCTTTTTCCACATTCTTCCTCCTGTGAAACACTTGACCTCTGTCTGGCAATGTTGTAGTCTTGGTGTCAGCCTGTGTCACCTCAGGTTGCTTGTTTCTCTGTGGGTGTCCTCTCACTTCACCTCTCTTTGTGTCTGTGTTAATCTGGCAGAGTCAGATCACTTTTCCTCCCCCCCCATCAGGCCAGGCCAGCAGAGATCTGGAATAATAACTAGCCAGAATGTTGACTCAAAAAAGAGCTAAATACAACTGTTACAGAATGTTGTCTTTATTTTTATTCCAATTGGATAATTACTAATTTGATCCATAAAATGCCATTTTATTGCAAAAGAAATGCCCATAGCATTAGCAAGTTCTCAAAGACAAATGTGGCATCTTCAAATTTGAAATCTATTCAAATTTCCATTCAATTATACAGATATAAAAAGGAGAAAAGCAGCAAATCCTCTCATCTGAGAAGCGGAAACCACAGAATGTTTGGCTTTGATGCTTGATAAATGTTGATAATCGGAATGGTTGTTGATTAGTTTTCCAATAGGTTCAGTGCTGCTCCAGACCTCTGCGAGCTGGACAAGACGGATATCTGACTAAGCAAGATTAGCCTGTTTCTGTCTCCCCTCTTCCCTCTCCTAATCCCTCCGTCTTTCTCTCCCCTTCTCCTTGAGCCTTGGGGGACCGTCCAGAAGCAAACCAATTTCCCTTGCCCAAAGCCTCCCTGCCCGTCTCCCTCCGCCTCCCTCTTTGTCAATCTTTCACCCTAATCTCCATAATGCAGTCTCTGGCAGGAGCTGCTGTGTCTGCTTTGTCCGGGGATGGGCTCCGGCATGATGAGCAGGTAGCTACGGGCACTCTCTCGGCTGGTAATTGCTGCGGAGGCAGACGGAGCACAGCATGGGGGCAAAGCGCAGACACGGACACACACACACGGACACAAACACACACACACACTTCCAAAGCCAAGTGTTGTGTTTTGGAGGCTGTTTCAGGAGTCAGAGGTGAGAGAAAATGTCAGAACTGGTGTCTCTTTGACTTTTGAATGCACCCATCCCTATTTAAGTCTTAAATTATGAGTCTGCAGTCTGATACAAGAGCAATTTTGATGTATAGAGCTCATAATGATCACATTTGTTTTCCAAAATGCGTATTCTGACCACATTTAGTGCCAACTGTTTTCAACTCAAGCAGCAAAAAACGTAAAGAGGGGGCATGACATGAAGCAAAGGGGCAAAGGTCAGAATCGATCAAGTGGCCGCAGCAGCAAGGACTGAGCCAGGCGTACAGTGAACCAGACAAGACGTCCCTTGAGCAACTGTTTTGAAAGACTGGAAAATGAATTGGGGTAAAACTCAGTTAAAAATGTGTTGGGTGATGTGATGGGCCAATATCAGGTTAACACATATATTTGTATTGCTGTATGTTGGCACGTATGCAAAAATATATTTTTATTCTTTATATAATTTTTCTTTGTTTGGGACAATAGTGTGTCAGCACCAAACATCCGAATGTAGCAATATATATTTTTACTGTGTAACGCAATACATGCTCAAAGTATGGGCAGTATTCCCTCAAGTGAGGAAAGTTTTACCTTTACCTAGACATCAGGCAGGCCACCCCATTTGCCGTGGGTTGTGCATCATTACTACCTGCTATGAGGCACCTGCAGGGAAATAAATGAATAAAAGCATGGAGGAGGGCATCAGTTTAGTGGCCGCTGCAGGGGGCGTTCATAACACCTGGCAAGCGCCCCAACGCCACACAATGAGGAGCCTGGCTGCGAGCTTTTTATCGGCCGTATCAAATTACAGTGTGCCATGCTGAACACAAGCCACAGCCACGGGTGGAAACACAATAATCGTAACCAAAAGGGATCCAAAGTGAGAAAAAAGCAAGAACACGATGGAAGGAAAAAGTGTGGAAAACAAAGCAAGGGCATTTGGGGGGCTGGGGACAACTTGCAGAATCTGGCAGAGGAAGGTGGTACAGCAACAGGGAGAGGGCGCGAATGAATACGATCTGTAAAAAGGTAAGTGGCCTAGAGCATCATGCCAATATTAGTCGCCATTAAGTAGAGTCAAACGTGTTGCTACAACTTTCTATAATACATGCTGCGGGTAATGAGAAGCCATGTCATCCAGTCCATCTAATTTCCCTTTTACTACCCTTTGATAGGAGGACTCAGAGAGCACTGGCTCCAACAGAGTATTTATGGCCCTGGGCTTCTGTGTGTGTGTGTGTGTGTGTGTGTGTGTGTGTGTGTGTCCATCTCTAACTGTGCCATTGTGTGTCGTCTAGCACTTTGATGTGCTCCTGTTGATGAACTGGACCATATAAAAAGCAATGACAAAGTTAATGGCTGCCATAGACAGTGTTGTCAATGTTCCAATTGAGCGGAGGGGTTATTTTTCACTTCCCTGGTCACGCACATCGGACAGAGTCATTTTTTGTCACAGCATAATAATCGTGCGTTTGTCTGCTCGACTTAAACTGGACGGAAATGAAAAAAGGTAATTCTGGGTCATTGTATTATTTGCATAACACATCTATCTGTTAAGCTTTCGGGAGCTTTAAATTGGTCATCTGCAGTGCATACACAGGTGGCAACTTCCTGGTCTAAAAAGTGAAGCTAAGTGCATTAAACCTGCATACCCGTAGGCAAAACTTCTCTGGATGACTCGCATCAGAGTGTTTGACTATCAAAGTGGCAACTATCCCTGTTCAGTCTTAAGTTTTACACAACACACACTTAAGTCCATAGACTGTTAATATTAATGGACAACACATACGGTTCGGCAAAGTGCTGCAAATGCGGAAGTACCTTAAACCTGCATTCTATCTGAATTCCAGCAGGGGGCAACGTAATGTTCACTTGTTGAATTATGGTCTCGTTGATTTTAGAATCTGCGATAAAGCAGGGGGTGTTTTAGGGCATGGCTATAATGTGATTGCCAGTGAAAGTGTGTAACGTAGAGTGTGTGCCGCTCCTCCCTCACTCCCCCCCCTCGTCTAAAATTGTCACATCCGCAACCAGGATGGCTGCGTCCTTAACGGCAGACTCGACGACGGTTAGCAGATGTTCACAACCAACGGGTGACATCACACATGCGCTATGCTTAAGATGCATCGTTATGCCCAGCTCTGCCCTTTTGTCCAAATATGGTGACTTCTGGCTCCAAAATACCAAGATGGCGACAGCCAAACTGCAAACTCCAGGCTTCAAAACGGCAGTCCACAAACCCTTCGAAGAGACCCTTTCTGACACTGCAGGTCTCATATTGTTTCTGTTTGCTACAGTACTTCACATTTACACTTTTGTCCCCAGAGATCAGGGGTGAGGGATGTCGTACCATCCCTGGAGCGACACAAGCTGTCAAAACACGTCAAAACACACAACGTGGTGATCTGTATGTCATATGCAGTTGGGATGTAATTTTTGCATGATGCTCCGTCTTATCTCCTGAAAAATTCAGATTGAAACATTACACTCATGGCTACCAATGTTGACAGTGTGCTAAAGAAAAAAATCAAAAATGCAAAGAGAAAATTCTTATTGAATTTAGAGAGTCGTGCAATCTGTTTTTGGTCTTTTTTGGAGTATTTGGACATTGAAGCCACCGCCAGAGGATTCTTTTTACGTGACACACTGCCAGTTGGCCTCTTATGATTGAATCATGGTTTTTTGAAAAGAAGCTTATTCCGATGATTTGCCAAAGCTACCTCGACATTCTGAGATCTGTGTTCCAAATGTCTTCTGTAATAATACCTTCTACAAGGTATCTGAGCCGCTGTTTACAGCATGACACACTGAAGGTTTGGGAAATTATCTTCAGTTTGAGGGCAAACAGGGTATATTTCCATAATCCAAAGTGTACACTGAAATGCACATTCAAATTTATGCACAACGGGGCGACCTCTAGCTCACCCAGGAAGAGCGTGCGGCCCATGTCACATGTCACTGTCACTATCAAATAAAGGGAAAAGTCCCCAAAAATAATCTTGAAAAAACTTGTACACAACTAGTAGGATTTATGAACCAAGCGGGTTTGCCTTTCAACACCATATGGGAGTAATCCCTGTGCAATGAAAAGAAATGATTGAGGACGGACTCCCTTTTTGGTAATTTTATTCTTTTTTTCATGCCAGTGATTCCTCAGAGAATGTACCTGTCCATCATAGCTGTGCCTGTGGGGCCTCGGAGCGAGAAATCAGGTGGGGAGAAATAATGAGAGCTCACACTGGCTGCATGGAATTCAAACACTCCTGCTCTGTGGGGGGGCTCTTCCTCTTTATCCTTCCCTCCCACCCCCACACTTTAGTCCTGCAGTGTTCTAGAGACACCACCCCAACAACAGGGGCACGCCCTCCAGTGACCACAATCCAGAGAAAGGGCTGTGATTGCACCCCGGCAATCGTTTGGGGACTCGCCGCCACGGCATACCAGTGAGCTGAAAAACTTCAAACAGAAGCAGGCTGAGCTCAGGACAAATCACATCGTCGCCATCTATCTGTCTGTCTAGCAGCACACAGTAACATTCACTGTCAGCCAAAACAAAAGAGGCCAATTATTTCCACAATAGGATTCAAACTGCACCAAGCTTTTTAAAGTTCAATAAACGGTTTTTATACAGCTCATCACTTCATCGCTTTTCTTCTCTCTCTTCTAGTGGATATAAATGACACTGTTGTGCAATGCTGTCAAGAGGGAAAAGTGTACCAAAATAAAGTGGAAGATGGAGAAGAAATAGAGACAGAGTGCCCTAGTGTTAGGGAACTCCTCCACTGTATTTGGAATGTTTATGAAGAAAATGGAAGTTATAAATTACGACATACTGATTTGAGATCTCACGATTATCTATATAGTTACGAGATGCTTAAGAGAAGTCAAACGTCTTTGTTTGTTTTTGCTTTCATTGCATAGGATATGTATGTGAAACAAACAACTATCGAGCAGGTGGGCAAGAAACAGCTGGCGGGAATCCAGATGGCTCTAAGATTTCATTCAAATGACATATTCCGGGTCATCTGGACATCAGGCTATTTTTCCTCATCAGTCACGCAAACCGGACGACCCTGTGGACGGTTGGGGCTGAATAAAACGAGACGCCATCAACAATGCATCACATCTCATCGGTGCCGTCAACCTATTGCTCAGCAACCACCTGTTTCCGCGGTGATCCCGGTAACGAGCTGCAAGAATAATGAGGCCGTGGGAGTGGAGCGTGGAAGGGAGAGATGGAAGGGGGTCTAAATACAGGAAGAGGGAGAAAGGTACCATTTATAATTCATGTCAGGAGAATTATCATCAGCGCTGTGGCATTTGGATTGAATTATTGATTATGTCTTGCGAGCTTTATGTAAAAACATGCGGGGGGGGGGGGGGGGCTGATGGACAAGGCGTGAAGTAAGAGGACACAGGGATAGAAGAAGCAGCCACAGAACTGTCTGACGAGGCAGGAGGAGGGGTTTTCAGAGAAAGTTATGGAGATAAATTCTCTCTTAGGGGAGCACTAGAATGTTGGATCCAGGGACATGCAGCTGTGAAGGATGTATTCAGATCCTTTATGCAAGTAAAGAAAAAGGCAATACCACATTGTATGAATACAATTTTCTAATTTTGGGGGATACCCTTAGATAAGTTAGTCTATAATGCATCAGGGACTACTGTCGAAAGATAGCAATGGTGCTACAGGCTGGCGCTATGCATCGCTCATTGGTTTTATAATCTTTAATTGTGCACTGTCCTGTATAAATAAAATCACATTTCATGTTTTACAAACTACTCATATGTATTTTGAATTAAAATGAACTAGAACGTTTTCTGTCAAATGTAAAGTAGAATATTATAGTGAAGTCTCGAATATTGGTCAGTGGAGAAGTGAAGGGTTGTGTCTGTGTGTGTGTGTGTGTGTGTGTGTGTGTGGGGGGGGGGGG
>NC_048422.1:7319456-7324589 GCF_013103735.1 Etheostoma cragini
TGGTCAAGTAAAATTGTACACAGCAGTAGTTTCCACACTCGCGAATAATAAAGATAGAATATACTTTACTAGTAAATCATTTGATGTGGTACACGCTGGAATACGAGTTTAAGGGCTTGAGTATCATATTTTGCAATAAACCTCTTTCAGCCACTTACCCTCTCCAAAAGGACGAGGTGATGAGAGTCATAGCTTTAAAAATCCGTTGGCCTTTGACAATAAAGGACTGCTCCAGAGGACGTAGTCACTAATGGAAGAGGACAAGCTAACTGAGTGAGTGACCCTGGCTGCTTGACCCTTAAACCTCCCGCCATAACTTACTGCAGTATCTCCAGCATGAGTGTGTCAGCCATGAATCACTACCTTTTCTACAGCTATTCTAGCTATTATTGAAAAAAAACACACGCTGTGAATCAATACCAGCATACAATGTATGTGACCCTCCACAGTGAATGGGCATTGTTCATGTAGCCTTGTATAATTTGTCTTGTCAAAACGAGAGCACACGTTCCATCATCCGGCATTGAGAATGAATGGCCATGAATTGTTTTATAACTTCAAAAGCTAAAAATGATTTATTTGCCAACTTTTTCTACAGAGCAAAACGAATCCAGGTGATTGTTTTCTGTATAGCCAGAGTTACAAGCAAAAAGAGATTTCCATGGTGAAGATTCACCAAAAGATTAACAACATTATGCAATTAAAAAGGCCTCAGGTGTTGACTCTAACCCCGAAATTCCACCAGGCACGAGTTCCACTTTTAGTTCCCTCGCCTGCCATGGGTCTTACCACACAGAGAGCGTCCAAAGCAGAGTGTTTGCCCCGCCCGACTCAAGCTTCAGCGCTTCCACTCCCTGTTAAATGCCCCCGCGGCTCGCATTAAAAGGTAGACCTTGCGGATATTTTGAGCGGAGCTAGCCGCTCCTTGCCCGGTTCTAGGACGTGCTGCGTCAGATTGGTGGAATATCAAGCATCGTCTTGAGTGGCGGCTATTGCTTGCAGCCACAGACACGCTTGATGGAATTTTGGGGCAAGGCAACATTAAACTTCTAAATTAAAATGTTTGGGTCCCACAAAGCAAGATGGGAATTTTAGTCCAAAAACTTAAAACAAATTAGGAATAGAGAGCAGTGACAAAAACAGGCTCAAGGGAATTGTCAAAAAAAAACATGAAAATACTTTTTTTGTTTTGTTTTATACCATCAATACATTTTTGACAGTATTTAGGTACAGAATTCCATGTAAAAAATGTGACCTAGAACATGATACTTAGGCTGCCCATCATTTAGGAATGAGAGATCAAATAATAAATGCATTTCTCAGTACTACTGCCTTACTATGACATGCAGAACTGAGCCATAATCCTGTAAATGTATTAAAACTCAAGACAGCAAAGGGTTAAAAATGTCCACGGTTAGATCAAATGAGCACTGGGCCAGGCTGAGGTTAAATCCAACTTCAGTAAATAGCATTCAGACAGGCGAGCCAACGGTGGCTGAGGCACGTTCCAGATGTTAATAGCACTGGGAGTGGATGCAAAGCAACTCGCTATTTTTAGCCACAGAGTGCAGGAAGGAAATGAAAGGAGCAGAGTTCAGTGTGCGCGGGATTCAGAGAGGCAGAGAGGGTAATCAAACACTGCCGACCAATGGCAATCATGCCGTCCTGACACAATAGTGGCTTGCCTGCCCATAGCTAAGTCTTATCACAACACAGTCACACCGGGAGTGGGTGTGAGATGAATGAGTGGGGAGAGGCGGACAGTCAGTGAGGAAGGGGAAGAGATGGATGGGGGAAGTGAGGAGGAAAAGAAAGCAGCTGAAAAGGGAGCAGTTGGTACAAATTAACTCAGGGGATTGGTGTGTTTCCTTCACATTACAACTCTCCATCTGTTTCCCGGTGCACTCGGTGTATTCAACATTAAGTAAACTGATCAGAGGCTGCGATGCGGACCACATTTCTGAGATATCTTGCAATAAAATACCTGGCTTCATCCAAAGAACGTGGAGCTCATCACTTAGCTAAAAAAAAAAAAAACTACCACTTCTATAAAGGATAATTTAGCTGTAAAGTGGCCTGCTGTCACTTTAACTACCTGCCTAGCGACCGTTTTCATAAAAACAATGAGCTCACATTGAGGGACTAATCTTCATTCAAATGCAGCTCACAAATGAAATCAATTCACCTTGGCGCTGTACTATCGAGTGAACGGACATGATTTGGATGACTGTGACACTTCCCAAGTCAGTCAGTCATGACTCCATGGCTGTTCGGATGAGATAGAAACCGATGCGATGCAACACTGTCTGCCTTTCAAATAAACGACGCCGTTCCCCTTTAACAAAGACGACAAATCTGTCAGAAAGCATCCTTCCTCCGCTGCTCTCCAGTCACAGACAGAAAATTACCAAACTGTTGATAGATGGTTAACAGGTGCGGGCTAATTATGCTAATCATGGCAACAGCCAAATAAACTGATTGCCATGTTCATTTAAATGACAGCAATGTTCCTTTGGTGGCTAATTAAAATAGGATGGGAGAAAAGGAAACGAGGCGGCTGGGTTTCGGATGGAGGGAGGCGTTTAAATAAAAGTCTTCTCTGGGGCCTACTGTAATAAGCTGTATTTCATTGGTTTAATGATGTCATAATGAATTTCTAATGATGGGGGATGGGTTAGGGGGCAAAGAGGTGAAGTGTGATGATATGTGCATGAAACCAGACGGCTACTTTCTCCCCCTGCGTAAAGAAAAGGCAACAAGGGAGCCCTTGCTCACGTAGGATATCCCCGGTTGAAATGAGTTGGGTAATGGAAAATAAAAAATCAGTAGAGGGCATCGAGCAGGGTATGTGCGCCATCTGTTTCACCACTAGCCCCACTGGAAAAGGGTTGGGGAAAGTTTTAAATGGGCAATAACATTTTTTTGTTGCATTGGGCCCAGTTGGCCTCAGTCTCTATTTGCATCTGACCCAAGAAAAAGGCATCATTAGAGGGAGAGATGGCGGTCAGAGGCCAGGGGAGATGAACTCTGTGGCCCCTGGCAGCAACCGTAGAGGTATGAAAGGTGGATAGGGGCTGATTAATGTTTAGAGAGGCAGCTGCTATCAAAACCCTCCATTTCACCTCCTTTCCCCAAAGCCCTCGGTTGTAATTCCACTTTTCCAGAGGAGATTTAAAATCTACAGTTTAGGCTCTATCTTTGCCAACAGCCCATTTGTTTTCAAAAGAAGTGCCGCCAGGGACACCCAGAGAGATCCACCTTTCCATTCACCAAGAAATCTCTCCTTCTTCTCTGTCCCTTTATCCTCTTTCTTTGTCTTCTACTTCTTTACAAAGGGCAACATTTGAAGAAACAACACTGGTGTTAATACTTCACCTCACAAAAGGGACAAATTGGATAATAACACGTTTGCATTATTTATAATTGCTGTTATTTCATAGTTGCATCTAGTGTGACTGCAGTCAGAGGTGTTGTAAAAGTGTTAACGCACTGGTTTCAAAACTACTTAAAGTATAAAAGTAATGTAAGGGGCAAAAAATAATATCAGAATGCTTTTTCAAATTTGACGACAAGAAACAATTAGCTTGTGGTACTTTGGTGCGCAGGGCTTGCATCACATTCGAAAGGAGCCGTTTTTGCATCCAACCATATTGAAAACTTCTTCCAGGTGCGGCCAGGGACGTAGAAGGGTTGGCGGGTCTTCCTGGCTACCAGCCTCCTCCTGGTGCTGAGTGGGACATTTTGCTCCAGTTCTCTTGAGTCTCTGCTGGGGACATCTATTTATCTAGCTATTTCCTCGTCGGAGTGGGACTTGATTTGTGTCGTGTGCAGGTGTTATGGATCGTGTGCAAACCATAATCAAATTCACTTTATCCAGGTGCAATTTGTCTGGATTTTTTGTGTTTTTTTGAACGATGACGAGCCGGAATGAAAACAAGCCGAACTGAAATAGGAGTAACAAGGCTATTTTAAAATGTAAGAAGTCCAAAGTACAGATAAAAATGAAAGGAGTAGAAGTAAAAAGTCTGCTGTAGAATTGATGTGGTCAATGGTAAAGCTTAGGACTCAAAAAAGCTTAATTCAAATCGTCTGTCATTCAACAGAGTGGTCAACCAGAACTTAAAATATTTACCATGTAGATATTAAAATAAAAGTGGTATCAATAGATTTCTTTTAGCAGCTCAGAGAAACCAAACTCTGATCTGTTTATATGTGCTATGAAGTTTTTTTAGATAGCATTGGTCCTGAAAGAGTCCATCCTTTCATCACAACATCCCAAACCCCGTTCCCTTTCCAACAAAATGTAAATTATGTTGCAAGCGTTTCCATTTTTAGGTGATGTAGCAAAGGACATAAAGGAAAGAATAGGTGAACGATACTGCACTATGGTGGGCAGGATGGAAGTTGGAATTCCTTTTGTTTGCAATCGGATGTGCACACAATGAAACTTTTGTGCCAAGGTAACAAAAGAGGAAAGAGCACATCCAGTGATGAGCTGCAAAAAGAAAAGAACTAAAGAGACTAACTGCAGGAATGAAATAGCCTCTTTTTATCTTCAGATGATGAGGCATTCTCACTATTTAAATGTATGCCACATTAGTAGGGACCTGCTCAATTCAATATATTATAATGTGATGTTTGGCCTTAATGGGAAATCAATGATGAGACAAGTCCACCGTCGCTGCGACCATACAAAAGCAATTTCCAAATTGACGTATGGAGGGCCTGTGTGATTCATTCCGACTGCTGTTGGATTTTAATACCGATCACTGCGAGCTCATTGACTCTCAGACATCGTCTTGTGGTTTATCTACAAACTGCCAAATAAGTCCTTGTCTTCTTTCTCTTCGCTCTCATCTTTTCTTTGACCCCTCCTCTCCGCCCGAGGCGGGGGAGAAGAGGGGATGTGCTGAATTAGATACATCAGATAAATAAGCGGATTGCTTTGCGCAAAATACATCCTCTTTGTAATCGATCACAGCGAGATGTAATGCAGTTTATTCATATGATCTAACCTCCGCCAGAGCAATCCCCACCGCAAGTGTAAACACTCTACATGTTCCTTCAATCAGCTGAAATTAGTATTAAGATTCCCACCGCACCAAACCAGACACAGCTGTTATCATCTATATA
>NC_048422.1:7324689-7379652 GCF_013103735.1 Etheostoma cragini
CATAATACCATCTCAGCTGCTTGTTTTAACAGCCTGGAAAATATCTACTAGCCTGGAAAGCAGCTACGTTTTCTGGGTCAGTCACAGCACACTGGTAGGAATCCCGCTCAGTAGGAATAGACCCTGTTTGTTTCTTTCAAGGCCAATACCGATTATTACTATATAACAAAACCGATATTTGGAACCGATATTTTGGAACTGATATCCATTTACTGTGAAAATGAACATCTTTAAGTCAAAAAGAGGATTTTGGAATGTTATAAACTCACAAAAGGTTGATTAGGTGGGGTCCCCTTGCAAAAACCACACTAAAAATCAATTCAACTTTTTAGATGTTAATATTTTTTCAATGAAAATGAGTAAAATGATACAAAAATGATCATTCCCTCCAACATCGTGAATCATATTGCAATCACAATATCAGTCAAAATAATCAGAATTATCATTATCA
This sequence comes from Etheostoma cragini, assembly GCF_013103735.1. Classification (NCBI taxonomy): domain Eukaryota; kingdom Metazoa; phylum Chordata; class Actinopteri; order Perciformes; family Percidae; genus Etheostoma; species Etheostoma cragini. The sequence goes on from NC_048422.1 coordinate 7,325,141, forward strand.
TTTCCTTATATTGCATTGCAGCGCTTTAAAACCTATTTTATACAGTCTATGTTTAAATCTCACAGAAGAAAGTAGTAACGTTTAAGATGCAGTCAACTCCTAAAATAAAATGAGTATAAGAGTAATTAAAAAAATGGATTTGATTTTTTTATCAAAGTTGTTTACAAAATTAAACTAAATTAAAACCGACTAAATTGAGATCACAATTTTATAACGATTAATCGTGCAGGCCTAGTGGTTAGTGAAAAGAAAGAGCTGTAGGGGAGCCAAGATAGAACACTGTATAACTAATTAACTTTATCGGTTATTAGGCAAATAATACAGATACAGGTAATGTGCAAACTGCCACGCACCCTAAGCAGGTAGTAAACCCGCTTCCAATGCAGAAGAGCAGCGGTTCTACTCCCATTAGGGCTGGGTTTGAGTAAAAACTCGTTTGATTAGATAATGGTGCATATACCATGAATTCAATTCCAGTTCCGATGCTAATTTGATCAAAATCCAATTTATCAAAAATAAAATTACAACATTACACATTACGGTAAAGCTCGGCTTGTAACAATTATTACATAATTGTCAAATTTCTTTTTTTTACATAATCAGTTTCTTTGTTTAACGCTTACTGACTGCTAACATTAGCTAAGGTCTTAAGGGGTTTGACTGGTAATTGCTGATTGAGTTTAGACCGGCCAAATTGTAATTATACAAGTGATTATTGGTCGGACTAAATATATTTGTTATTATTTAAATTTGAAAGTCGTTTGCACTTGACCCTCTACATGTTCAGAGCAACAAGAAATGACATCTAAATGTTTTTTAAGATAATAAATAGTTATGATAATGAAGAGGAGTGGTTTACTTCATAGGCTGTGTCCCTGTGTTATAACATTATCTGGGTGACAAAACTGAGATAAAACCAAAAAATGTCTGAAAGAGACAATTAAACTTTTAACCACAATTAATTCTGAGACAATTAATTGTGCAACAACATTTGGAATTATTACAGCTCTAGTTACAGCATTTTCTTTTCTTCAGCTCCTGTGCACCTATGTGACACACACTGTAGTCAGTAGTACTGCACAATATGAGGAAATGACCTAAATCCGATTATTTTGACTGATATTAAGATTGCGATAGGATTTACAATATTGGAGGGAATTATCATTTTTGAGTCATTATTCTCATTTTCATTGAAAAATCTTAAAATCAAAGTTCGGTATCCAGCCCTAACTCTGATCTGTGCCGCAGGAGCACTCACTCAGATTCCAAGTCCCTGACCTCCCGCAGAAAGAAGGGGAAAAAATGCTCCATAAAAGCAATATGATGTGCAAGTGAGTCAGCCACCTTGACTGCTGAGCCAACACACACACACACCCACACTGCATCCTAGCAGCAGACTAACTGCTAAAAAGCAGAGTTGAGCTAAACTCTACTCACTTAGTGACACGAGATGCGATTGGTGACCCTGAAGTGTTCCACTACCACATCTGAGCTCTTCGCTCCGCTTTGAAGTTAATGTAACTGACAGATTTGACTTTGAACTATCTTTAAACCCCGGCATATCACAGGGCCATGATGTGTTGTACTGTAGATGAACGCACGCATGCCTGTAGTCCTCCACCACACACATGCACATGCACATAGTACATCAGCCCATCTAACTGTACAAAAACCATACAGCACATTCTTAGCTTTTCATGTGACAACAGAAGGACATCACTCCTGCTGTAAACAATTTTATTAGGGACACAAGCGGCGTCGTGTCTCTAAGGGCACGCTGTATTTAGAACATAGACTATGGGCATCATCATTTTTGAGCAGACCACACTGACAGTTTAAGTGCAGAGCGATTTTCTTGTGTCTTAGCGTTTCACTCACCTTGCCGAAGTCCCTGACGTCGAAGAGATCAAACGGGTCAAACAGCTCGCTGTTGCGCAGGCCAAACTTGTCGTGGCACACCTTGAGAAATGTCCGGATGTTCTTCAAACACAGGAACTGCAAAAGAGGGAAAGGCAATAATAAAAAAAAAACATAAATGCACGCTGAAACAGAATCTTACATGCAAAATTCCAATGACAGTGAACAGCTGTAAGCCAAATGAAACAAGCACAAATATTTGGTCTAAGAAACATGTTCGATCAGTCTGTTTAATATCCCCTATCAATGCAACAGCGTTTGTAGAAATGTTTAATTTCCTGGTTGAAGATTGGCAGGCTCTTCATTTTATCCGCTCCTTGTTTATGAGTGATTATTCAGCCCGAGAAGGTGGGCAGGCTGATGGGCTGCCTCTCTGATCCAGATAAGGACAGCAACAAGAGGAGCCTGTCTCCTGACATCAGAGTGAGGTGTCCTCAGACAAGCCTGCCGGCAAAGACCCAGCCGCAGGGAAAAGGTGGCCTGTTGAAACACTGACTTCACACCAAAAGGTTGCAGGTCACAAATCTGACAAACAACAAGCATGTGTCCCTAGAATGTCTTTAATAAGTATAGCGTTCTATGTGTTCTACAACATTCAGTCTCTGTAGGTTTGTTCAAGGATTTGAGTCAGGCCACACAAGAATGATAGCAATCATAACAAATCCATACAGTTTAAAAAACAATTAACGCACTTTAACAACCCTTATAGTGATAGAGGAAACCCTGCTAGTAAAACAACCAGCAGCCCTGCAAGTCACACCTTACATTTGGGTAATGTTAGCATGCCTTCAAAGTAGCAACAACAGCACCAGTGGGTTTTTAGGTCCACTAAATGCTGCGTAATATCGTCACTCCCCTGGCATTGAAGTGATAATGATTGACTCATTTAAACCTTAGATCGCAGCTTAATTAACTGTAGTGTTTCCTGTTGCTACAATTCACCAAGCAAGACATCAGCCGCATCAGCCACCTGTACTAATTAGCAAAAAAAATAAAAAATAAACACTGCAAAAATCAAACAGTGTTACCACTTCAATAAAAGGTTGAGATACAAAGCACAGATTCATCTGATATGGTTTGCTGGTATTTTGTGGCATTTCAGTCGGTCTCTCCTGGCCACACCTGAGAGCCCTGCTGACTCATTCCCATTCATGTGTGCACATCTGCGCAGTCCCAGTGTCATGTGGTGGGACTGTGAACTCCAATAAGTAAGCCGCGCTGGCCAGCAACAAGAAATCTGATTGGTTGGCTAGCCGAAGTGACATTTGCAGTTTGGCGGCGAAGGTTATCGAGTCTGCAGATCCTCACGTGCAGTTGGGGGAAAGCTTATTTTCTCAGCCCAGATAGGAAAAGGTAACATTTGCTGGAGTGGTTTATAGATGAGAGAGAGAGAGAGAGAGAGAGAGAGAGAGAGAGAGAGAGAGAGAGAGAGAGAGAGAGAGAGAGAGAGAGAGAGAGAATAACGGTGCACGCGGGGGTGGGGGGGCTCTGCAGATATGGATCAAGAGGGAGAAGATATGTCTGACATTCTAATGTATGTTTGCCGATAAGAGAGCCGGGATAGGAAGGATTGCTATGAGCTTGATGAATAAAATACACCATTTCTTGTGGAGTGAGAGTGTCAGTGCACCGGGGAATAAACAGGCCACAGTCATGTCCTTAGGCTGAAGCTGCCCTTAGCACAATCCATCTGGAATTACCTCACTGTGGTCTGCTACACACTCAAGGCTAGGCACAGGTATTCCTCCATTTTTCAGTGTTTTGAGTACAGCACAAAACAATCTGAGAAACGTACACTGTACTAGATTGCAATGATGATTGGATTTTAGGATTCTTGTTTACATGTGTACATAAAACATGGAGGCACATGTTTTTTTATGTCAAGCAACTGCTTGAACAATTAGGCAACTTTATTATTAGTCCACTGACAGGGCATATGTAATAATTAGTGGTGTCTAGGTATTTTTTGGTCTCCTCGCCGCTGCCTACTTGCGCACGTCCAAAGAAAAAAACAACAACAACACACAGCATAGCTTACCGACAGGTAACATGCAGCTAAAGACACAGGGTAACATTGCAGAAGCACTTTTCCAGACACCACGGCTGCTGCCGGAGATGGCGGTGAAATAGAACTAGAATATCCCCGATTCCCTGAAATCACCGCTGTAGCAACAACTCCCCCGCCCTGAGTTATGTTAAACAACTGAGTGGTAAAGCCTCTGACAGGACTTTATGGTTTGTTCAGGTGTGCGCCTTGTTAAAGTTGTGGTGCATTTAACTGTGCCTTGTAAGCTCTGAGAAAACCAAGCTATTGTTGTCTTTCTACCATCTAGTGGCTCTTATTCAATTCAATTTTATTTATATAGCGCTAAATCAAAACAACAGTTATCTCACTGCACTTTTCATAAAAGTGCAGATCTAGACCGTACTCTGTGATGTTATTTACAGAAACCCAACAATTCCCAACAAGAGCAAGCACTAGGCGACAGAGGCAAGGAACTTCCTTTTAAGAAGCAGAAACCTCGAGCAGAACTCAGAACTCAGGGTGGGCGGTCATCTGCCTCGACCGGTTGGGGGTGAGAGAAAGAGACAGACAGACACAGAGGAAAAGAGAGAGAGAGAGAGAGAGAGACACAGACAGACCGACAGACAGAGAGAGAGAGAGAGAGAGAGACGTGGCATTACAGGAACTGCTGGGGGAATAAAAAAACATAATCCAAAATTATATCAAATTGTGATTTTAAATCAACAGTCAAAATGAATTGTGGATTTGGAGGATTGCAAACCACCCTAGTAATTATGGATTTTTGTTAAGTAATAATGCTAAACATTGGCTAGTGAATTTCCTGCTTTTCATTTCAGACACCACCAAGGTCTCAAGGAACTTGTCGCCCTGTTCAGGCATTTTATAGACTGAGTAACTAATTAAAAAAATGTTAACAGTCAAAAGTTGCAGATTAGTAAGTAAGAACATCTAATTTCATCTGGCTTTTTTGTAACCGAAACAGATTGGAGTTTTCATTTTCTGGGTTGCAGATTGGATCATTAACTATAATACTGTTTTAATGATTCCATTACACCAGAACCTTGCAAATGTTGTTTCAAGCAACAAAAAGAAAGTTAACATCACATGTGTTTTTTTTACGACTAAAACATTGCAATAAAAGTTGATTGCAACAGAAGAGAGCGTACCGGTGTTTGTTCCCCTTTTGAGAATAACATTATCGTTTTGGTTTTTTTGTGCACCTGTCGCCTAAAACACTCTAAGAAGTCTGCAACACAATATTTTTCTCCACCTGTGACACATAGCAAAAGATTGCTAAATAGAAGTCAAATACAGACCAAGTGTCTTGAATAGATACAAACTAGAAAGAAGAAAAGCTCATGCCTGGGAACTGCTGTATGAATGCCTGTGTGTTGAAGTGTTCCCCTATGAAGCTACCGTTCTGTCAGCCTCACTAGTCATGGCTCACTTACTATGGCTGGCTGCTAACATTGTGCCTCTCAAGGCTTTTGGTGCCAGCAGGTACAGCATTCATCAGATCCAACCCTGTGAATATGTGAAATGAATCTAGCTTCTCACAAATAATGAAACTTCCCTTCAGCGTGAGAAAAGATGAAACGGGAAGGTCAGGATGAGATAGAAAGAAAATGAGGAAAAAGGGGAGGGAGAAGCGAGGGAGTTAAAGATATAGAGAGAGACTGCCTGTACTGTAGGTGGTCTCCGCTGTGGTACGGCAGTAGATTTTCTTACAAGGTGGCTTGTGTGCTCCAGTGGAGCGACAGCTCTGATTTTGACTTCTCAGTCGAGAGCAAACAACTCTTAAAAAGAGGCAGACTTGTTGCCAGGGAGGCGGGTAGGACATGGGAGGGGGTGCAGAGGAGGAAGGGGCAGGAGGGAGAAGAGCAGCAAAGAAAGAAAGAGTCAGGTAACAAAGACCCGTCACATCCCTGACAAGCCCTTCAACCATATCACTACGCCACATCACACAGGGAATGCACTATTCCTCTGGGAGGGCGGCCCTTATCTGCACACACTCCTACATGCTCGTATCTGAGGGGCTTCCTCGTAAAGAAAAACAAAAAAAAAGATTTTGTTGAAGAAATGGTGTGCATGAAAAGTGTGGGTGATGGATGAGGAGGAGGAGAAAAAAGGTGGGTTGTTCTGCTAAAACTGAAGCTCTTTGGTGTTAGGAAAGAGGGGGAGGAAGTGTTCAGGAAGGGAAAACAGGGGAGAACACAACCCATGGGGGAGAAATAGTAAAAGAGAAGGAAGATGCAGGTAGAAGACTACTGCAGAAGACATCTGGAAACTAAAAAAATAAAACTGATCTGACTAGAGCTTGTGTGCTTTGTTTCTGGTGGCATAGTGACATGATGAACTCAGACTTCAGTGAGGGCAACCGAAACCATAGTTTCTGATTCAGAAGTATAAGAAAACATAAAAGGCATGATGTACTGTACTATGTAATAATGAGTTTTCTATCACATCCAAAAAGCTAAAACAAGAGAGGGCACATAGTGCTATCAGAGAGACAGAAAACAGCTTCAGTAGTGAAGGAGAGGAGAAAAAAGGGTTTTCTATCTTGGAAGCCATGCAGTTAATTCTGTATCAGTGAACCCTGAAGTGTCCCTGTTATGTCTAACCCTGCTGCCACCAGTTGAATTATGACACAAACAAAGACATGCAGAAAACGGGGCAAACAAAACAGAACAATTCAGCCTGCCCAAAAACGAGCACGACTACTAAGGCTTGCAGATCCAGTTGCAGATACACATCACGTACTTGGCACGAGCTTATTTCCCACGGTAGAGATAACGCATTCATTATCTTGGGAAATAAGCTCTAATTTAATATAATTGATTAAGTCATCAGACGAAAAGAGCATCATTTTCGTCAATTTCAGAGTCATTCTCTTAGTCCTACGAGAAACGTAACGTCCCCCTTACAGGTGCTTTGTGAAGACGTGAAATAATTAGCGAGCTGAGAATGTGAAGCAACAGATACAGGTAGAGACATCTGACTTGCCTGTCCATGATTTATTTAGTGTATAAAATAGGTTATCTTTCAGCATCATTTTAGACTCTTTACCCAAACAGGGAATGCATCTTCAGCTGCAGCCGAGGAAATCAATGAAGAGCAGTCCAGAGAAAGTAAACTTGTTTAACTAAAACGAAAAGTTGTTCTTATTTTGAAAAGACTTCTCTAGGCAATTTGGGGGGAAATTAAGTTTGATAAATAAACCTCTAAAAAATGGGTGCTATAAAGGAATCAATAAAAAAGGGATGATTTTGAAATTAAATCAGAGAGATTTAAGATCTAAGCTATGTTATTGAGAGGAGAAAAGAGGAGAGGAGGATTTATAACCAGCACACGGAGGTGAGTCACATAGATGATCTGATTCTCAGACAGTCATTCTGATAACTGGTGTCAAAAAAAGAGACTGTCTGTCTAGGAACTAGACAATCTCTCTCACACACACACACACACACACACACACACACACACACACACACACACACACACAGTGTATCGGGCATTGAATCATTCCTCACCTTCAGAACAACAGGAAGGGAGCTCTCAGCAGGTGAGAAGCAGCAACAGCGAGCTCACGTGACCACAAGAAAAGGTTCCCTGAGCTGTTTCCGACAATCTCCACTTACACACACACAGACACACACACACAGACACAGACACACACACAGACACACACACACACACAGACACAGACACAGACACACACACACACGCGACAGGTAGCGGCGATGATGGATCCCGTAAACTTCGAGTTTGGTTAATGAACACACAGCCGGGGTGTTGATTGCTTCCTGGTAAGGAGAGATTTATGCTCGGCAGTGATTAGCACTCAACCGTTCCAAATAAACCTCATCCACATTGCTGGGCTCCACAGCGAAGCACATGTCCATTATACTAGCCTGGTAATATCTCATGCAGCCTAAAAAGCTTCACCTTGTTTAACAGTAAAAAAAGAGAAAAAAAAAAAGAAAAAACTCTCCAAAAACATCTTCTGCCTGCAAGACGCGAGCAGTCTACCTTCACAGACTTAGTGCTTAAGATACAATAATATGCACATATTGATAATTTATAGACTCCTCACTTTGGTCAATGCTGTCATAAAAAAATATGCCATGTCATGAAAATAATCTGGATACAATGAACAGCAATGGACAGAGCTGGAAGCGCAAATAAAATCAGAGTTAAAAATAATGATAATTAAATAATTTGTGGTGTGTTATTTATATATTGGAGTTTATTTAACATTTGTCCTTTGGAAGTGTATGCCCACGCACGCCCCTCTGTAGGAGGTTAGTGAATGTTGAGGTGGCATGTGCCGGGTGTTGCCCAGAGGGGATTAATGAGCGCTGGGGCTCTTCCACTTCCAGGTCGCCTAGATGTTAAAGTCAGTGAGGAGAAAGGCCTTGCCCCTGCAAATTAGAGAAGACAACGCTGCATGAATAATGCATTGCAATAGTATGCAAATGTCTTCATCTTATCCTATTACCCCTAAAAGCCTCTAAGCAGGCATGGATTGACCACCGTTTCAAAAATCTCTTACAACCCTCAGCAGGTGAGGCAGAACTGCTTCGCCAGCGACGTCTACGTGGCTCATGTTAAAATATGAAAGTTAAATAGGCTAAGTGCGGTTTTTAGTGAGGTTAATCTCCATTACAAAAGAAGAAAATTCAGCTCAGAGCACAGACTCTAGAGGGAGAAAGTTACCACGAATGTCGAGCATGGCTACATAATTAAATCAAGTCCACCTTCACCTTTACACCGGCTTCTGGTAGAAACACAAGCTTGCAGGGCAACACTGAAATGAGAAGCTAAGAACATGAGGAAAAAGCATTATTTGAACTCTTGTTGGAGACATGGAGACACATATTGGCTTGTTCGTGAGAATAGAGAAGCAGTGAACCTGAAGTTAACTAAAAAGAAGGGGGGAGGGACGTTTTTGTGTGGGAGAGAGTGAAACAGAATGGTGAAAGGAAAGAGAAGCAATACGTCTTCAAGGTACTGCTCTGTCCTCTCTCTGCTGAAGCAGAAACGGCCACGGTTAGGAACAAGGAATCTAGCGGAGGATAGCGGAGAGAAAGAGGAGAAGGGGCTGGTACTGGAGGTGGTGGTTGCTTTAAAATGCCAACCAACAGTGCAAAGCAGTGCATGATATTTACACTATGATTTTAATTGTTTCACCAGATATTGTTTTGACGTATGTATATAGAGTTTTCAGCAATGCGTGGCTATATGGATAGCAACGCTGTCTGCGGTCGATCCCTCCCTTTAGTCTGCACTGAAACCTCTCAACTATTGGACACACTGGTATGGAGTTCTGTACATGTCATGGTTGCCAGAGGATGAATCCTCATAACTTTTAGTGATGGTCTGACTTTTTTGGCAGCTGACTTTAGTTTTGCTCAAAAAGCCTCTGTGTCTACATACAGTATAACTGTAGTATGGCTGTAGAAATGTTAGGCCTTTGCACAAGGAGTCCATTTTTTTACGTGCGTTTATCTGGTAAAAAAAATGCAGAGACATAGACAGAGAGAGAAATGCAAGGTCTTATTTCATTTTAAACATATTTTTGGATGAGAAATAAGGACATGGTGAACAAAGTCTAAAGGGCATTTGCACACCAAGTCTGTATTCTGTTTAGAAAGCAATTAGTAAGTCACCACTGATTTCCACCAACTGCGGAACGGCTGCGGGTCGGCTCCGGAACGGCGGCAGAGTCATCAGGTTCCCATTAAAGCTAATGTGTGTATTTCCACTGACTGCGTGACGGCTGCGTCCCGACTCCGTCCCAGCCCCGGCGATCCGCGAGCCTCCGGAGCAGATCCGCAGAGCTTCTATTTTTGCGCGATGCCGGAGAGCTCCGCGGCAGTTCAGCACGGGGCAAATTGTGCAGGACAGGAAGTCAAGTAGGCCAATAGGAATACTTGGAATTGATGGTGGTTGAAAATATTCATAAAAAGGACAAGTTTGTAAACGGGCAACACAGATTGCGATAATAAACAACTAAACATGTTACACACTGGACCCTAAAGGCAATTGAGTATTGACTAGTTTATCATGACAGGAATCATTTCAACTAATCCTAAAATTCATTTAGTCGTCCAAATTTGTTAAAATTAATACTTGGTGAAGGTTTGGGGCCATTCGTTGTCATGGTTATATGATAAAAGGGAAATGCACAGAATACAGCAAAACAATGTATGTGCACGTCCAACTCAGTCGTTTTCAATAACTGAGCCTCAGATGATGAGATGAAGTAGAGAGGAAGAGCAGCAGAAAAGACTAGAGCTCTTTCACCATTATCAGACCTAATACAACCTGACCTGAGCTTTCAATTCCCTCTGACCTTTCATGTGTGTTCTTCTCTCCTTTCTCTGTGGACCAGTAATAATTCATAAAGCTTCTTTTTTTCGGAAGTGGTGAAAACTGCACGCAACATTTCTACTTTTATCTTTGGTGTTTTTGTCTTGTGCAAGAGAGGTTTCCCCTTTTAGGGGGAGCTGGTTCTCACAACAGCATGCAATAAAAATCATCATCATCATCATCATCATCATCCGCGTAGATGGCCTGGTGGCCTGTCCCGGTTTTCATTCCTAGATTGTTGCTCGGGCAGTCTCAAGCAGAGAGAATGCTGTAGATTTCTTTTTTTTCTCTCACTGTGACTCTTGTTTAAAGCCTTTTAACCCCGCTTACTCCAGGTCTGAAAAGCGTTACAGACAATATAAAATCAGATCTAACAGACCAAGATGCAAAAACACCTCTGTGCATAATGGAGTCCTCCAGGTTCTATCCATTCTTCAAGTAAATACGAATCTGTGTTGTATCCAAGCAACAGGCCATGCTGCTGAGACTCAGAGGACTAGTGTGTGTGTTTGAGGCATTTCTACCCAGGCTTAGCTGCAGACTCCAGACTTGATGAATGTGAGAAGAAGAAGTCCGCCGAGAATCCCAGACACCCATGGATCGATGGCTGGGTAATTTATGACATCAGACTAGGAAGAGGAAGACTGCATCTATCTTTTTCCCCAGCGAGTTTCCCTCACAACTTAAGGCTCATTGCATTGATTTAGATCCCCCGTGAGATACGCTGCCTTTCACTTTTTTTGTCCCCCCACACAAAACAAACGTTAATATCATACACATAAGGGAAACATGACTTAGATACAGATCCTAACTGTACTGAGCATGACCACATTGCCAGCACATTCTGTCTCACAGGTTTAAACATCTTTGGCAGAGCTACAGCAAGGGACCTCGGGGCCAAAGAACTAATGAGGAATTGAAATCTGAACAGTACACATATATATTATGTGTTTGACACATCAGTTACAAAAACATTTTCACACTTAGCACTTACTAATTTATCTTACATGGCTTAATCAAAAGAACTTACCAAATTATCTTCTTGTCTCAAGTACATTGAGAATTACTGAATTACTGAATGTAATGAACTTCATCTTTGTGACAACAATACCCTCAGAATGAATTTGTGGCTACGCCACCAAACGGACTTCTTTCATGTTTCACTATGTGGCAAAATTATATGGATTAGCGTAAATGTTCAATGATGATTCTCCCTCAGTGTCATTTGCACATGTATTGATTATTATGTTATTTCACTTAATGTGCCTTCACTACCAACTATGAATTTGGACGTTGCTTTGTGCCGGTCAATCTCTTACTTAAATGTGCTGCTATGACAAATGGCTCATGCCAACCAACAAGCTAATAACATTTTGACAACGCTCAACACACCCAAAGTTATTTTTAGTATAATTGTTTTGACCACACATAACAGTGCTGGGCTACCCCATTACTGAAATTGCCACGTAATGTCAGCTGTAGCTGTATTGGGGTAGCTCGACTCTTCCTATGGTAAGTTAGCATGTTAACTTTAAGCTTCATCAAGTCATTCATAAGTTGTTTGCTATTTTTTTGTAGGGTCGGGTACCAAACTTAAGGCCAGCAAAAGCGGTCGCAGATTAGACTACAGGGTTTACTATGCCTTGCTGACTGACTGACAGGCTGCGGTTGTAGGGCAAAGCAAGGCAACTTTATTACTATGACACATTTTAGCAACAAGGCATAAGAACGCTTTTCTTAAAACAATAAAGGGCAGTTTAAAAGGAGATAGAAAATAAAAAAAGCTCAAAGGGTTAGGGTTAGTTTTTGTTTTGAATGTAAAATGTTCAATGTAAATATGATGAAAAGGTTTGGAATTATATTTTTAGAAAGGAAATTATTTTTTGTTATTTAAAAGGAAAGTACCAAAAAACCATCAATCAAGAAAACCATCAACAGTTTAACCGATAACAAAAAAAACTTTAGTTGCAGCCATAATTGCAATTAATAGAATCTTAATTCATCTTCCACAACTTGTACCTTGTGTTTTCACAGAAGCAAGCAAAGAAAGAACACTTTGAAATGCCATCCGAGGATATTAGAGTAGATAGCCAAAAGGTCAAAACCTGAAAGCAGCGTTAGTGGCGGATGTTTGACGAGCCGAAGCTATGGTACACAAGGGGGCTGCAGCTCTATGCACTCCATGGCTACCATTATCTCCAAGGTGACTAATGCCATTAAGACGGAGAACAGCCTGTTAATTACCCAACTGGCTCTGGGGCCGAGCTTAGCCCGCTTTAATCATCACACCCACAGCTTAGATAAACAATCATTCAATCATCACACGGCTTTGCTGCGACACACAAAATAGCAATCAGCCAATTTACAGATTAAGTGATTGGACGGGGTGGATACTTTAAGATGCAGTTTAAATCCACTCAGTGGACATTGGAGAGCTTTCCAATGGGCCCTCAACCAGAGTGAATGCAACATGAAACCACAGCAATGTAAATCTGCTGTACAGTTTGATTTCATGTGAAGCCCCCTGAAAGTCAAACACACTGGGATAGTCGACAATCATGTTTGCGGGACACTTCACACTCAGATTTCCCACCGTGGTCAGAAAGCACAGGGGAGACACTTTGCTTCTCTCACCATGACTCTAGAGTCAGTACTCAGTCTAAAGCTAATCACCGCCACTCGGTCACTTCTCCTCCCCACACACACACACACACACACACACACACACGTATAAAAACCAAGCCACTTACGTAGGCTACAGTGAAAGTTCTGCATGGAGCCTCTGCAGAAGCATAAAAGGTCCCTGAGTGACCAATGGAAACAACAACCCATGACATTGGTCCAGTATTAACAAGATCGGTGCTGTCAGCAGGCAGCCAAAAAGCTACAATGTAAGTTAATAGTGCAATTGTGCACCATCTATTTACGTTCACAAAAGTGCTCGTTTTGCCATTGACAGGCTCAGACTGGTAGTCTGTCTGACACCATTATGGAAAGGTTTTCTAAGGAGGTCGACCTTTCTGTTAAAGAGTAAGATCCTTTTTATAAAACATAAAAACACCCGGCAAATTGTGTTTGCTTAAGCCGCCAGACTCCATGTAAATAAACAGTCATTTTAGCAGTGTAAAATACACTTGGGCCAATTTCACTGTTGACAGAAACAAAATGAAACTATGAAAAGCCATTTTGGGTTGTCTTTCCACTTTTTTAACAATCACAACGCTATTTTTCAGTTGAAATAAACACAGTTTACCGATTTTCATGTAACGATTTCCATACACGTTAAAATGTATTGTTTTTTGTTTTGTTTTTAAATGGAGTCTATCTTTATAGTGATTCTTTCCCCAATGTTGTCAGACATAATAATAATCTGAGTCTCTCAGTGGCAAAAAACGCACTTACAGTGGACGAAGTTGACAATACACATTTGTCCTATAAGGGTACAAAGCAACTCAGTCTGCAACTAATTTTGAAGATTGTTGTTCCCATCAGTCACTTACACACACACATGAAAACAAAGGTCCAGGTTGAAAAAAATTACCCTTCAAGGATACCTCAAACAAAGCCTTAAACAATCATTGCAACAGTTTGATCATTGTTCTAAATTAGCGCTACATGTTTTAAACTGCAGCGCGACAATTATGCTAATAACTCACACTAGAACCCCCTGAAAACTAATCATGCGTTAAAGATGCCAAAGAAAATGCTTTAAAGAATGGATGATGGATCAAGACTTTTTTACTACAGAATGGAACGTGTCCGTACCACTGAGTTATGGAGATTGTTAACTACCAAGAGCCGGTATGAAATGTGTGGCCACATTTGCAATCATACTTACTTATTCTGTGATCAGATAGTTCCTTTTTACAATCAAAATTTCGAAAGGAGGAATTCTATTTTAGACTATATTATTTTAAAAGTTTTCATTCATACAAAAAAAATGTGGGTAGAAAAAGATATTGCTCTCTAAACCGCACCTGTATATTTTTATTTAACAACATACTTGTAGTTCCTTAAATAAAGTCTATTTTTATCAGATAATACATATAGAAAATATATATATGAATGAATAGCATCAATCTAAGGGACTAATTAACAGTATTTGTGAGGTGCTGAGACACCTGTGTCAGAACTGATGAGCAACAGTCAGCAGGTCTTTCCACAGCTGTTGCAGCCCAATAATTAGGGCCTATATTAAAAGGAGCATATTTTTTTCCCCTCGACTCAAACACGTCAACTGTGGACAAAATGAAGCAACTATGTTTACGCTTTAGCACGACAGCTTAAGGGTCAGTGAATGCTGTCACATTGCATCACGTTGTCCCAACTTTCTTTGGCCATTGTCACCCTCTGTAGTCAACAACATTATGTATTGGGGAAGCACACTTCCTGTTTATACTTCCCCTGCAAATTACATTGGAAAGCTTGTTGGCGCTGTCCCTCACAATTAGTCACTGTTCACATAAAGGCATTGGGGAAAGGAAAAGAGAGTAGTGGAGGAGTCGTGGGAAGGTGATGTGTTTGTTTTTGTGTATTTAGGAGCATTATACAAAGATGAAGGGGGAGTGTTGGTTGTGACAATCTCTCATCTTCATGAAAGGTAATTATCTATTAACACTGCTCCTTCTATTTTATCAGAGGAAACGGTCATAAATTACCCACACCTGTCTCTCTGATCTTCTCTGCACCAGTCCCGGTGAAATTGAATTAACATCTCACATATCTGTGAACCAGCTGTCCTGTCTGTGCCCAGGTAGACTACGGCTAAATCTGAGACATCAAAAGGGCTTAACTCTTATCTTCTTTTAAAGACAGTCTGAGTGAGACGCACAGAGAAGTGAAAGAAAAAGAGATTCAAAGAGCCTTGTCAGATGGATATAGCGGCGGTGGAGAGCAAGGCAGGATCAAAAGTCCAGTTCCTGTCGGTAATCCTCCTCGAGAGGAGAGGAGAGGAGAGGAGAGGGAGGGGAGGTTGGGAGATGGAGGCAGGAGGGGAGGAATGGAGGAGAGGAGAGGCTTGTTGCCACAGAAAGAAAATGTTACTGGCTTTTTCATCCAGCAGGCGAGGCGATGGCAGCCCCTCCACAGCTCTTCAGACTGTCTGGCACACGGGCCACAGGAGGAAACCTTTGGAAAGATCAGAGCCCCCAAGCATGGAAAGAGTATGGGTATGTTCTGTGTGTGTGTGTGTGTGTGTGTGTGTGTGTGTGTGTGTGTGTGTGTGTCTGAGAGCGAGAGTGCCCATATGTAGCTGTTTATGCCTTTCAGATGTAACTGACACTTTACAGAACTCCAGGTTGTAGCAGTGGTAAACAGGTGGAGCTTTTAAAGAGTGATATAGCATTTTGGATATCTGCAGGGAGGGTGTTCTAGAGGGATGGGGCTGAAACACTAAAGGCTCTGTCCCTGAAGATATAGATGTAGCTGTAGAAGTCCATTTACCAATTTTACAAAAGTTAGTCATTTCTAAATTAATACTTAGATATAAGCAGGTGCATTATGGAGCTTGTTGCTATCTTGGAATTTCTGAGGCAGTGGTGAAAAAACCCAAAGAGGCAGAAGCAGCCTTATAAGCCAGCTCCCGCTTCTCCCTTCTCACATGCAGTTGGACACTGCCTGCAGCACCTCTTTAAAAATAGTAGCAAGAAAAAGCTGTCACTCCTGATTTAGCCTACTTTCCAACCTGCCCATTAATTTCAAAGTAGATGGCAGTGGAGTGAGTTTGAGGGAGGGGCATCAGCTAAGCTGCTGAATAAGAGCCAACTGAGAGCGGGGTGACCTAAGAAAACAGGGATGGCAGTCATTTTAAAGATTAGGGCTTTATCATTTTAAAATATGCTTTATTAGGAGGACTTTACTCCTATTAAATGTTGATATGCAGCTTTGGTTTGCAGCATAAATGATTATCCTGCGTGAATCAAGGAAGTCAATGGGAAGTATTACCCTGCCCAAACTTTTATTGATCCGTCTGTGTATGCACACTTCCCTTGTAGGCACTTATCATCTGAGTCTGTCTGGTGGATTTAAGAGGTGAGAGGGGTATAAGCCAAATATATTTTCTGAAATGAAATAAAAGCAGGCAGAGATGGAGAACTAGGCCTAAGGATAGGTACACCTCTATACTGCGATGTAAACGTTCCCTGCAGACCGAGAGAAATTGCCAGCAGTAAACAGCGCTGCCATAAAGACCTTACATCCCCCACACAGCGCGGATAAACCTGCTCCTATAAACTGGGAGGGATCTGAAGCAATCAACTCAACTGAAATCAGTCTTTGTAATTCATTAGCACGCATCCCATGACGAGTTTACCTAATGCACGGTAGGTTTGGTAAATCATATCACAAACAAGACGCCCTCAAGGACAGTCATTAATCAGAAGATCAGCCATCATGATGTGGTTCCTTGAGGCGTTTCTGTACGCCCAGAGTTACATCCTTACCAGCTTTTCTAAAAGGTTTCCATTTCGTGGTATCCGGACTAACAGCCATATGGTAATTTCATGTATTCATTTTTGAAAACCACTAAATCGTGTTGACTTTTACTGTCAGAGAGATGATCTTCCGGGTAAGAGGGAAGGGTGAGGAAAAACAGGAGAAGGATGGACAAAAGTGTACGCAATGGCAGAAGTGGAAGAAGAGGAGAAAATCTGTCTGTCTCTGAGGCCCAGTTTGGTTTTAAAATGCGTTTCTGTGATCCAAACACAAGTAGACAGCTGAGGCACGTCGTCGCTCACACCTTTGTCTATCATGCGTCTCCAGCTGACCACCTGTGTTCAGATTTCCTTACTTGCTGCGTCACTTCTGCGACAAGATCAAATAGCCCGGCGCGCAGTTTCATTACGTCCACACTGTCGCCAGGTCACATTAGCTGTTGTCTCGGTACAGCTGGAGACATTGCTGTCAGCAGAATCCAACACATCTCCTTCCAAAGGGAAAAACGGTGGATGCTCATGCAACACTCGGCGCCATCCTCTTGCATGCTAGAACTCCAGTCCTCCTCACTACGCTGATCAAGGTAGGAGGCCAAATGAAAGTTATTATACACTGACATCAACCTGCGACTACGGTCTGCAGGGCGGCACTGAGGTTGGGTAATTTTTATGTAGCCTGCCTACATACAACAACTGTGACATGTCCCCTGATAATAGCACAATGCATTTTAATCATTGAAATTATTACTTAAAAAGGAGTACCATAGATCAGGACTGAAGTTGGGGAAGAAAAACCTTTGTGGTTCACCATGGCAGTGTTATAAAACTGACCATGGAACTACAGGTGCAACTCTGGAATGTTCTCAGCAACAATCATTTTCTGACGTGATAACCGGCTTGTTTTGGGAGAGGAAGTGATACCGGGGGTTACCAGAGACCAACTAGCCAATCATAGTCTTACTCTACTGAAGACCTGTGATTCAGGAGTCCAAAGTTGCTTCATAGAGATGACTCAAGAGCCGAGGTAGAGTTTCTTTAACAGAATGTCAGTCTGAACTGAAACAGTCAACTTACAAAGTGTTAGGGTGATCTCTGGCTAAAGATCGCAGGCTAAATGGCCGCGGCCCAGGTTCGAATCCGACATTTAGTCGTTCAGCTGCGTGTCGACCCCTCTCTCCCCCTTTTGTGTCCTTCTCAAGCTATGATAAAGGCAATGAAACCCCTAAAAACTAATCTGGAAAAAAGTGTTGTATGCTATTTTAATACATTGATATTTTTACCCAGCCATCCATGTTCTGAGCCCTCTCGAGATGCCCCTGACCTCCGACCCCTTGAGCAGGGCTGCCTGAGGACTTCTATAAAGATCAATAAAACATCGCTATGTACCTGACCCTGTCCACACACCCACACACCCACACACACACACACAGTAAACCTTGTCAGAGGGTTGTTCCTGAAATGAAAATTCCAATGTGTTCAACAAAACAAAGCAGGACAAAATGAACATCAAATTAAATAAAACACCATGTGATGCAAAGCCACATCCTTATTTAATCTCTGACAGATGGATGCTGGCGTCGTGTGAACACAACACAATGGAACGATCATTTCTATCAGCCCTGTGTGTACACATTAGGTGTCAGACGGCCGGCCAACGCTGTAGCTGGCTTCAGCGTGCAGATGTGGGGAGAGGTAATTATTTGGATACTGTTGCGAGAGAGTGGGTGTGTTGAGAGTCTAACACTATTTGGACATGGATCTGGTCCACTCCATTGCATGCAGGGGAGCTGGCAGATTGATGGAATATGTGATCAGCGCAGACTCACTACAACTCAAACAATGCAGTGCTAATATCTGGATCTGGTCATTTTTTTTATTATTATTATCCTGACTTGTGGCACAGAGGAGACAAAACAAACCGGGCAGAGTCTACAACATACATGATACAATATATAATACTTTGCCCAGGTCAGATTGACAGCACAGGCCTAATAAGAAACACACACACACACACACACACACACACACACACACACACACACACACACACACACACACACACACACACACACACACACACACACACACACACACACACACACACACACACACACACACACACACACTATGAGGTCATGAGGCCTCTTGGCTAATCACAAGTGCAATCATCCTCTCAACTGGGGCTCTTCAGGATAAAAAGGGTGTCTCATTTCGTCTGACGTTACAAATCTCTTCTTCCAACACAGTCTTATCAGCTCAACACTCATGTTAAAACACAGCTGCACTTACTGAGAAAAATCTCTGTCATGCCTGTGCCCGTATCCTACATACCTTCTGTACGTGTGGTATCCTTATGTGGGTGTCTGCAGCGATTGACACGAGACTGGAGGCGGATAGGATCACTAGAGGAATTAGGTGTCCTTTTTGCCAAGTCAAAATGCCATACGACAAACATATTGTAAAACATATGTCTTAATTAAGCCACCACATTTGAGAATGACCACATTTGAGTTATGGCTTCATGCATAACAGTATTGTGCTTAAATCAAAGTAACATTTTACTTTGACAAATGATTATTTCCCGGGCTGGCTGCCCAAATATTCAACACAATCTGGAATCGCTGCTGTGCGTCTGTGTTGGGTCTGCCTTTGTTGCAAGTGTGTATGTGCACGCAGGTGAATACAGTACGTGACCATTCTGATGTGACCGAGATAACATAAAAGACAAACAGTCCATTTAGCCTTATCGAAGAAGTTATCACGCTGACGAAGAGAAAAACATATACCAGGCAAATTAACCCCAGATAGTATCTCAATATAGCTGCACACTACACTTACACAAACTTTTATCCCCTCTACACACAGCGCAGACACAGGCCTCGAGGCGACTCCACTCTTTAACGACTCAATAGAACGGTCGATATAGCAGGCACATGTATACTCAGGTGAGCTAAGCTGGCATGCTGAACACAGAGATGGGTTTATGGCTCTCACTGTGATAGTTAATGGGGCCAAACCTGAGGTAGAATACTGCAAAAAGATCACCTCCACAATACAGAGCTGCAGTAAACACTATGACATTTTCATTAGCATATAATCCGGACATGTTTAAAAACTAGACAGGGAAAGCATCTGTGTAAATCTGTGTGTCATGTAAAATGTTTTATGTAAATAAACCAAAAGTGATTGCGCAACTGAGAAGAGTATCTACCTCTTAAGCCTGAAATTCAGTGTGTTTTCTAACGCAGGGAGTAAGAATGAAACGCAACTGCAAAAAGAAAGTGTTTGCCAACCAGCAGCAGGTGGATGCTGCATCCTGAGTAGGACCCTTCGTCTCTCCTCCACTTGACGTCCTTTGTAAAGCAACACAGACCAGCCACAGGCCAAATGTAGCCCGCGTGTCGACATAAAAAGACTGCATGCACCACACTGTACAAAGAAAGCTATTCAGAAGAAAACAAAAAAGGTGCCGTGATAATGTGCATACCTCCAAGCGGGCTTTGCACTAGACTTTTCTAAAACATCCAATACTGGCAAAGAAAAGGCCTTTCTTTCTTTCTTTCTTTCTTTCTTTCTTTCTTTCTTTCTTTGACAGTCAGATTTAGATTGTGTTCAACCCATCATGCTACCACTTTCACCGGCAGCTATGTCTTTGAACTATATAAACATACTAAACTGAAACCATGACACAAGAATGATGACGGCTGAATTGATTTCCATGCATCATCCCCAAATTAGAATGGCAGAATTGAGGTTGACCACTTCAAGCAAAGTGGTTTGACAAATTTTGACAGTACAGTTATGCACATATATAACTACTAAACATGAACATTTCTGCTTTTGTGCACACTTTAGTCAGAAATCCCAAATGACTTTTATGCATCCGGTCTCAACTTTGTGGTAAACATGCTTTGTAAGGTTAAATTCCATGACATTACATGGTTCCGTGGAATTGTTATTCCTATCCTGGCCTTATTTTTTGTTTTTAATTTAACTTCTTTTATTTATGGCATTTGAGGGCCTTTATAGTCAAAATGTAAGAGGCTGTACGACCGGTAAAAACGCATGTCTTTCCACTCATTTTGAATGGGTGTAGTGTGTTTAGGCTGCGACGGGGGTTACAAAGGTGTGTGTGTGTGTGTGTGTATGTGTGTGTTTTGGGAGGGGGGGGGGGCAACCCAAAGCAACTTGTTTGTCTCATATCTTTCTCTATCCCCTGTGAGTTGAAGCCGCCTTTAAGTGCGGTCGGAAACGTCAAAATCTATATGATCTGACGGAAAACAATAACTGTGCAATATGTAGTCTACTTCCTCTGCTACCTCTATTGAGAGCTTTAGATCACTTTTAAAAACATATTTTTGCACTGCCTTTTAACATAGGCTGAGCTGTGCAGTTTATTGTTGTTATTGCTATTAGTATAGTTTTGATCTGTTTTCTGTTTTTATTGTTTTTGGCATATTCTGTCTAAGGTTTGTTTCGGCTATTTTTTATGTTTTTTATCTTATGCTCTTCTCTGTATCTGTACAGCACTTTGGGGCAGTAGTAATTGTTTGCAAATGTGCTAAAAAAATAAACTTTGACCTTGACTTACTTGTGCTTTGTGTGGGGGGGGGACGCCACACAAATGGGCCGTTTCATTGACAGTCCTGCCTGACCTTGGACTAGGTAAACCCAACCCGATCTACGGAACCAGTGATTTGATTTCACCCTGCAGCTTAGGCTGGAAACCTGGACATTTTTCCATCCTTCTTCCATTACAAATCTGCGGGAACCAATCACAAACTGGCTTATACACCTGGCGCACTATTAGCAGGTTTATTTTGTTTATTCAACATGGCGGCCCCCGAATCGCAACAACCCGTTCTGCAAAGTACGTCTCCCAAATCGCTGCCCAGATCAATCGCTTGAAGATTGAGCTTTGTCTGGTGATAGCCAGACTACCCTGACAAACAATCCGAGGCAAATTGCCACAGGATGGTGCGCCGACTTTTTTTCCGTGTGAATGCCCCATTACAAGTAAGGCGGCATCGCCATAATGGCATCTCATAGCTTGTGTGTTGAAAAAAACAGAAGGTCATCGCCACATCGGCTAAGTTTAACAGCGGGAGAACAGCTATTGGCTGGTAAAGGCATTACAGTAATAAGAGTGCCCATTACAACAGGCGTTTCTCTGCAGGAGGCTAATTCTAATTAGACATATACTACTGTCCAGTCATCCATCACACGGCAGGGCGTGTGACACTAAGCCCTCTGTTGTGTATCTGGCTTCATAGTCCTTTAAAAAAAGACACACACAAACACGGAATCTCATATAAAGTGATTATAGTGTGTGTGCTGAGGGAGAGGCAGAGGGAGGATGATGTTTGGATCAAGGCAACAAATTTTAAAGGATTACACTCCTGCAGCGATCCCGGGAGACTGATGCTGATGGGCGCCATAAACAAATACACACCCAGTGTAACATCTTTTCATGACTGAGGCGTAATGTTGTCTATGGATTTAATGCTGAACTCGTAAAGCTCCATTCTGTCAACATTTCCTTTTTTCCCTGCGAGTAAAACTCCCACCCATCAAATGAGCAGGCGGTATTCATTAGCATATAACGACTAGCACTTCAAGCTAACAATCGCTATGTTTCAAACAAGTAAATTCTTATCCTGATGCTAATTACAAGTGAGGTCTATCCATCTAGTAACAGTCAGATAACAAGTTTCCTCAGCAGCCATAGTCGTTATTCCGCTCAGTGCTGCGTGTATCATCCAAACGTCATCACTCACACGCGTCCTGACTTTCTCCAGCAAATTAACTACCTGATGAACCCTCAATCACCAGATGTGCTCCTGCAGCTCTCATCTAAATGAATCCTACTCTCTTTGCTCCTTTCCTCCCTCTGTCCGCCTTTTCTTCAGCTACCAAGCAGCAAAATGTGGAAAACTGATGCATTAGACCTTGTTCCATTTCTTTTTTTTGGGGGGGGGTAGAAGAGGATAGACAAGGTTCATTACACTTCCAATAACATTGTTAAATTAATGGTACAGTAGTTAATTGAATACATTTGTAAAGGTTTTTAATTGTTGAACTATCGGCAGGAGAGAAAGAAAATCAGGGGAAGTATGAAGAGAAAACAAAAGATGCGATTGTTCGTATTCCTCGCCATCGCCAACTTGGGTTGTTGTTTCATATTGCGCAATTTGCGATGCAACTCCAGGGCACAATACCTATTGAGTGGGAGCATATTACAGACACAGCATGGTGGCACAGTATTTACTGAGGAAATTACACATTGTGCCGCATGTGTCCCATAAGAAAATTTTTCAATTACACTTTCATTGCATTTGTTGATGCGCATTTGCCTGAAAATGAATCTAAATGGCTGCTGGGAGTAGAGCAGTAACAGATGGAAAGAAATAGGGGAGGGAAACAAACGCACAGATGGAGGTCAAGACTCTTTGTTATGATGCCGACTTGTGAAATGAATATGAAAGATGTGGAAAAATAAGCCAGGCATTCACGTGCAGAAGGGGCTAGAGAATGAGGAAAGATGGATGGATGAGATAGAAGAGACTGTGAGAAAGAGGTGTGTGTGTGTGTGTGGGGGGGGGGGGTTCGCTCTGTGTGACAAGCCATGGACCTCATGTTCTCAGTACGTCATGGCAACATGCTCTTAACTGTGAATAGGATCTGCACCGGGATGAGCGGCGTAATAACCAGCCCTCAGGGCTTCACAAAAAAGAATCACTGAATTATTAGCTTTAGTAAGTAAGCCAGTGGAGCAGATATGCGCTCGGAAAACTTTGAAAAACTTTAAAAGTTTCAATCTTTAATCAGACTTCATCTGAGAAGAAGCATGAGATGTAGGTCAAAATAGAGCAGCTCTCATTAATCAGATAGATACAGGATAGCAAAATAGCTGAGAGTACTGTATGTTTTTGATGTAATGGATAAAACAATCATTAATACTTAAGTGTAAACATTATTCATTAACTCTACAGTTTGAGAAGAAGCAAAAAAAACTGGTCTTACTTATTTGTATTAATAAGGCCTCACAACAACCTGAATTTGCACTTTCTACTTTACTGTAGTAGAAAAGTCAAAGCCAAAGCCTTTTCTTAGTTGTATGTTCTATTTGTAGTTCTATTAAGCTTTGCCCTCTAAGAGTTGTTGTTATTGGGTTTATCCCTCGCTCATGCGCAGTTGTAAAGATTTCTTTTGGGCCCTTGTGCCCTGCATGTACCTCTCTTACGACAGCAGTTACTGTATATTACAGCTGCAAAACCAGAGATCTGCTCCCTATTTTTCTTCAGCGAACAGCAGTTTGAAGACTTCAAAGATCAGCGGCGTCCGCCCGTGTACCGTCGGATGGACCAGCTAATTCCTCCTGCCGGATCTCTGCCCGAGCTACGAGGTGTGCCTCGGCACCCCGCCGGCCGCCAGCAGTTTTGTGGCAGCTGACCTTCTGAGGAACTGAAGCAGAGCTGTCTATTTCTTTCCCTGAGTGGTCCAAATATTTTAGCCAGGGAGAAACTAAAGATCATACCAAAATGCTCCGCACTGTTCTTTTTCTTTGCTGGAACGTACATCCGCTGCGTACCAAACGTATCTCAAATTGTCCTCAACTCTACAATGTCATGCAGAGTCATGTTTTTTTCTAGTCCAAATGTATGATGTAAAGGACTGACAGTATATTGACTCGGGAATCAACCGTTTATCGGCCTAGCTGATTATCGTGGACAATATTTGGCAATTTGCAGATTATCTGTCTCAGTGTTTCATGTCACTGATAACTAATAAAGTGAATTCACTGTAAAGTGTGCAACTTTGACTCTGCTACAGCTCTGTAACCAGCCTGCAAAACCTGCAATCACACAGATTCCACGTTAAAAACCTCAGGAAGCCTTTTTTTTTTTTAAAGGTTTTTTATGACTTAAAGATTGTAAATTTTTACAGTAAATGCATATTGGTACCAAATATTGTTTATTGGTTTCATCATCTACTATAATAATCGGAATTGGTTGACCGCTAATGTGTACCCATTATGTTATGGCTGTAAAACTACAAAAATATCATCTACTACCATGACAGTAGCATGGTACTTTGCAAGATGGAGATGACTGAACAACAAAACAACAAAGTGACTTTAAAAAATTTGACGGGGCAACGTGAGGAAAGATTACCTTGGCACAGTAGTTTACCGTTTACTGTATGAACTGAGTGTTGAAGCAATAGACTGTGCACCTGAGTGTGGGTGATGTAGTGTCACATCAGACTTAAATCGACCAATTTGCTGGGCTTTCAGAGTATGCTCAGCACTTAAGCCCTGGCTGAACCGTGCTTTGTACTGTGAACGCCGGGGTTTTGTCAGAGGTTAAGAAATGTTCCAGTGAATCCATTCTGCTCTTTCTTGTGGCTCTTGCCCAGAGATCCGGATGTTGCCAAGCTTTAACAAACAAGCTCCTCATGCTATCAGGCCCGGTTATCAGCCCGTCACACTGTATGGGGAAGATAAATCTAGGCAATTAAAATTTAAATTGCTGTGTGCACTGCCGTGACTTCCCTCTTTCTGTGTGTCTCCATGTCTCTCTCTGGCACCCGGCTGGACTGCTTCCGTCCAATGTTGGGCAAAACAAAGTGTGTTGCCAAGAAGGGAAAACATGCTGGTCAAACACAGATACATCTCACTTCTTGGGAATCATGAGGGATTTACCCCAAAGCATGATTTCTTTTGCCATTACTTCTACACTTCTGGTAGTCTATTAAGAGCTCGTATTTTCTACCCAAATGCCTCCGTCCGTCTTTTTGTAGTATGATGTGAAGGTCATCATAAGATTATGAGATTTTGTGGGTGGTAGTTAAGGAGTGGCATACAATTTAAGGCAAAGAGCAAGGCACCGGACCCAAAACCCAAAGTGGAAATGCTCATTGATTGACAAATGAACTTTCCTTTTTTAACGAGCTAAGCTCACGGCGTGAAGCGCATAGCGCAGGTGCGTTTATGGCGTATACAAATCCACTTTTGCTAGCTTAACAGCAAAAAAAAGTGGTCCGTGTGCCAGGCGCATGGTTCATAAGGGTTGTATTTAGTGTCTCAATTAATCAAAGGTGTGGTTTAGGCGTAACATGCAATAAACCAATCAGAGTGTTATCCCCCATTCCCTTTAAAAGCCAGTTATATTATAAAGGCGATTATGATGACGGATTTGCTAAGCAGGAAGGACAGATTTTTGGGGGAAGAAACCAATCTGTGTGTGCATGACATCAAAGCGTTTCTGTGTTCCTGTGTGTGTAACAAGCATAGTGTGCATGCGCTGTACACAAGTTTAGGCACTTCTATCGTAATAAAGCAACGTACCCTCCGCAAATAAAATTCTCTCTCTCTCTCTCTCTCTCTCTCTCTTTAAACGACGTGGACACTGGACAAGAAGTTGCCGACTGCGTCGGTCATAAACTTGCAAAGACACTTGCGTCTGGCTTTGCGCTACACTAGGTGCAACATAGGGCCCGAAATGTTCAGTACATCAAATTGTCAAAAAAAATTTGTTTGTTGCAAAGATGTTGCAGGAGACAGAGAAAGTTGCAAAAAGTTACCTTTTTATAGTTCTTGTTTTGGGGAGATAAAATATAAAAATGGCTGGTGGATTGAAGACAAAAAATTATTATTTACTGTATTGAATGAATAAAATTTGTCAGTGGCTTGTTGATCTCTACATTGTTTGTTAATTTCCTATCCTGGCCTGGGACACACATTCATCCTTTTTATATTGATATTGATTATTGGACTTTAACTTAATTGCACTTACAGTAACAAGCATAGTTGTCCTCAATTAAGGTCATCCTGTACGTCTCATCTCCGTTTTTTCCTGCATCCACCGTGTGTGTGTGTGTGTGTGTGTGTGTGTGTGTGTGTGTGTGTGTGTGTGTGTGTGTGTATCAGTTGAGCAGCAGCCCCGCCCGCTGCAGAGAAAGGATTGAAACAGAAGCCGCTTCAGCGACTGAAAAATCATTACTCTGTACATTAATGTTAAAATGTATACAGGTTAGCAGGACAGTCTGAAATGTTTTGCACGGTCCTTCGCTTTGATTTTTTTGGGGAAAATGTGAGATGTTTGAGTCACACACATCTCGTCATAGCAGAAACAAAGAAATGAATATGGCCACGTACGTCTAACGTCAACCCGTTCTCACTCCTGCTTGGTCATTTGCTCTCAGAGTCACATACTGATGCAAATTCTGGCACATTGTACTGCTGGGATTGGATGAAGTCGTAAGAAACTTTGGTTATTGGTCAAATTTGCGGAAAAGTTGCGGTGATTGGTCCAAATTGCGAGTCGCACCAAAATCACAGTGATTGGTTGAATTTGCTTGAATGGGTGCGATGGCCATTGCGAAATCTTGAAGGGATTTAAAAATGCAAGAATTTGCTGCTTTTTGGTTTAATATTACGGTAAACTGAATGAGTTTCCTTTTCCTATCATCACCCCTCTGGAATAACCAATTGTAGGTCAAAGATGCTCTAGAGGATAGGAGAGTTTGTATAATTCACCCCAGACAGCTTTTACAAAGAATTCCCAGAGGCTCTTCAGTCAACTTAATGGAACCGTTTCCCCACATGGTCAAACAGCCAGTTCTCATCTGGCTAAAAAAACACTCAGCTGAGGGGCAGGGGGGTGAAAATAGCAATCAAGTTTGGGGTCATTTAGAACCTTTGGTAACATCGGTGCAACACGTTCCCCTCTGCTGTATTAGAGTGTACCACACGATTGGAGAGGTGGGGGAGAGTGATGGTGTCAGAGAGGCTTTGACGACTTGGTAAAAAGCCCCATGTGACAAGAGCTCCTTAGCGGTTCTTAAGAAAATGATAGGACAAGTGAATCCCAGACATGTTCTTCAAAGATGGGACATGAGGCCAAGGATGAGAGGAGACCCATAACCATCACCATCAAGAGTCTCAAAATAGACAATGACTTACATTGTACAGACTTTGCTATTTTCATGGTTTTGGGCTGAAAACAAAACCAAAGTTGACTTGTCTTGCTGGAATTGTTAATTGTAATGATCTTTTTAAATCAAACAGTTGGTGTTAAAAGGGCCAGAATGAATGACAACTGCCCGAGTTGCCATAGCTCAAAATGATGTCGTGAGAAAACACATTAGTAAAAGAAGCAAATGATCCCATTATTAGCAGGTGGTGGATAGGGCTGCAAGATATGAGGAAAATGTCAAATTGCACAAATTTTGACTGATTGCGATATGATTCACAAGATTGGAGGGAATATCAATTGTTTGGATCATCAAAATATTACTATAGTCATATAGTATGATTTCTGCAAGAACCTGACCCAAACAACTATGTTTTGCTTTAGTCTGTAGTACAGGATCTGTAGGCCCAGGACGTCTCTGTAGCCCCACAATACATTCAGAATGGTTAGCCACATATTTTGCCATTAACGTATATTATAACCCCCCCTGCAATTTGAATACTACATAGGTCCATATTGCAATTTGTGTAGCCCTAGTGGTGGAACCAAAAAGCATTTTATATACCAGATCAGTAAATCAAACAAATTATGAATTTTAAATCATTGTTAGTTCTGCAGATTGTTTCCTCAATTATTCAACTAGTCATTTTGTAAAAAAATTGTCGGAAGCCGAAGGTGATGTAGATCACATTTGCTTGTTTTTTCTTCTTCCGACCAATAGTCCAAAACTCTTTGTATTATATGGCATAGAAATGCAGCAAACCGTCAAATTTGAGCTGATAAAACAATTAATTTGTCGACTGAATAATTAATTAATTAATCTGTACTGATCAAATGATTAGTATATTTGCCTTTGATTCATTTTTCATGCATCGCCCAATCATTTTAGCACTAGAGACAATCATTGAAAATCGTTTTTATGGAAACAATATCTTAAATACTCATCATATTAGAGCCCGACCTAGAAAGGATTTTTAAGGCCGATACTGATACACATATTTGGTTATTTAAAAATGTGATATTCCAATATATTGGCTGATATACAGTATATATATTTTTTTTAATCCAAAAACGCGTAACAAAACAAACGGATTTCCCTAACGTTAGTTATTTGTAGTTATGAGTTATTGTCACAACGGAACAGAGGAACATCAAAATATATTAAAGTTCTGATAAAAAAAATTATAAAAATACAAACTTAAGGTCTTTTGAACAAAAACACAATAAAGAGTGTTGCTCACAGGGACGTTGTAGAGCGCCCTCTAGTGGACAAACTATGCAACAGCAACATTAATAACATGCTTGACTGTCCATTTTATGTAATTTTTTAAATATTCATTTAACCAAATCATTTTTCATTATAAATGATTCTGATGATTAAATATAAAAAAAGTATTATTATAAATGCCAATACCAATAGTTTGGAAAATGCCTAATATTGGCTCGCCAATCATTTTGGCCCAAACCTCAGGTCACCTGTTGCTTCTGGCGGACTAATCCTATGTGGAGAGCACAAAAGAGATTCTCAACTCCTCGACCTTATCGTTCCTCCTGCTGGCAGAGGCAGCTGTGTCTCTAGTCAACTCGTTGATCAATAGCAATAGATCTAAGCCTAGAGCTGCTTTCCCTGTTATCAGTGCACATATTGAAATTGTGGTGGATGAGCGTCAGCAACCAATTCAGGCCTAGGGGTCAACATTATTAAACGCTTAGAGATAAGCAACCTTTTCTCCTTTTAGCAAGGGTGTTAAAGTTCAAATAGGTGTGAATTAGCCATTTTTAACCACCCAGGTCTCAAATAGGCACTCCTTGTAAATAGGATTTGGACACAGAATAAAAACAAGTCTGATACAGCCCGCCCCCCACACACACACAAACAAATTGTGCCTCAAAGCCTCAGGCAAGGCAAAGCTGCTCCCTGAATTTTCATTCATGTAACTGCTTCTCCATCATCGCATGAACAATCTTTAATCTTTGATCCATGACAATGGTTTGGCCTTTCCCTGTGCCTTCTCCACCTTCTCCCAGTCCATTTGCGCTGTACCCATCCACGTGGAATGACAACAGTAACATCTCATTAGCAGCAATCAGTAAATCCAACACAATGCACTCACTGTGCGCAGATAATGACGACCCCAAGACAAACGACCAGATAAGCATTAAGAGTGATAACCACCTAAACCACCCACCCACCCACACACA
This sequence comes from Etheostoma cragini, assembly GCF_013103735.1. Taxonomy (NCBI): domain Eukaryota; kingdom Metazoa; phylum Chordata; class Actinopteri; order Perciformes; family Percidae; genus Etheostoma; species Etheostoma cragini. The sequence goes on from NC_048422.1 coordinate 7,355,065, forward strand.
CACACACACACACACACACACACACACACACACACACACACACACACACACACACACACACACACACACACACACACACACACACACACACACACACACACACACACACACACACACACACACAATCTTAAGGATGCAAAGAGCCTGGCAGCGGCACTAAACAGGGCCGTGTGAGGCCTCTGTGAGGCAGGAGGAGATATGAGGATGAAGTCTCAGAGGTGAGCTGGAGAGCTGTGATAATAGACGAGCTTTTCCATCCGCTGCCGGGAGCCCAGACATGATAGGGGAGCAGCAGCCACGCCCAGTAACAATAACCATATGCAAAATGCAGGGTGGTAAAGAGAACGAGTGGAAACATGAGCAACGGAAATGAGACATCCCTCATTTTTCATTTCTCACACAGGGCTTCGGCTTTGTGATGAATCCCCATTCACTTTGCAACAATCCGTCTTGCTAATGGTACTACTCTCTTATCCAAACGGCTATGTAAATATCATCCGTTATAGCCCATGGGCAAAGCGTTTCTACCAAAGTGTATGTGCACGTCTATGTGTTTGTTACTATTTGGGTATGTGTGCCTGTGTGTGTGTCTGTATTTGCACAATAAAGCAGAGCAGTAAAGCAGAGCAAATGGTTTCATAAAGGCCAAATGCTTGGTTCATATACTTTCCACCTGATTTGGTTTATAGGCCCAGATGATGCACACCTGCATTATCGTTAATATGCAGTAAAGCGCACGTCATCAGAAATACCCCGGAGAGAAATAAATCACACCTGAAAAAGCCTTTTCAGTGTTTGTCTGTCTGTCTTTCAGGGCGGCCTGCAGACCACTATACACCATGCTGCTAATCAGGGATGGACTGAATGCTAATTGTAAACACAGTGGGTGTTGTTGTCACGGTGATGGTTGCGGGAGCTGGAGCAGCCCTTTCAAGGCGTGACTGCTTATGTGGTAACCTCCATTTAAACACGCGGAACTGCCAGCGTGAACTCCCTGATCTCATCACAGAGAAGGGAAGGAGAAAAAAAAAAGAGAGAGAGAATTGAGTCCACTCGCTTCCCTTGCAGCTTTTCAGGATTTTCCATCCCAGGCCGAACACATTACTCCAGACGGATGTTTTTTTTAATTTTTTTATATAAGAATCACGTGAGGCTTTCAATTTCTTAACGCTGTAATTATAATTTAAAGGCAAACACAGAGCAAAGGTCAGTGTCATTAAAAACTTGAAAACACAAGAGCAGTTCGAGGGCAGCTAGTAACAGTGTCATCAAAACAACACAAATTAAAATCCAGCCAGGGCCGATGACTTCAGCTGTAGAGGGGGATTTCCCGGAGCAAGGAAGCAATGCATGACTCGGGTATATAAGCTACATTCAGATCTGTAAAATGAGTCACAGGCCTAGACATGAAATCATTTATGAGGCTTTCTCTGGCTGTTTGGTTGACTCTGAGAGTTTCACAGAGAAGGAAAAGCCCTCCCTGCCCTATAAATAAACAGCACTCTGTCCTGACTTCCTCTGCAAAGACGTCTGCAGCGCCTAAAACTCATGGCTGACAAATAACCTAAAATAATTTTGGGGACAAGCTTGGTTAGTCACGCATAAGATCTAAAAACACTACAAGTTGTTAGCAAGCAATGTTATGTTATGTTGTTGCATTTTTGCTTTAAAATTGACTCGAATGATTCCTCAATTGTCAAATAGTGGAAGCTTTCTGTTTTTCCGATTTCAGTCAATCCACTGATCAAGTAATTGACTAATCATTTCAGCTCTGCTGCCGTTGACAATTGAAATTGGGAGAAAAAGCAAAAGAGATGCTGATAATGGTGAAAGAAAAAAACAAGAAATGCAAAATGGTGAATGTTTGCTTTGATGTAGTTTGTGATCTTCAAAGAAAATACTGAAAAAAATCATCTTGTTTCTGCTTTAATCTGTTCATCTAAACCAGCGGTTTCACGTCAAGGTACCCTGAACCGACACAAATTAGACCAGGGGCCCCCATCTGATAGGATTTTTGCTTTTAGATGTTTTATTATTACTGATGGATGTAGTGTATGAAACCCATGGGTTTATGTATGTAGCCATAGTCATTATGTGACTGCTTGGTGGAACTATAGTAAAAATATTTCCTTTTTTGGACCCCGGAACCCCCTGAAAGACCACTGGGGGTCCCTGGACCCAACTTTGCAAACAACTGATCTAAGCTTCCTAGCTGAAAACCACTCCTCGGCTTCTTTCTACCAAAGGAAACATCCAAGTCCACATTCATTGACCTTACTTCTAATCTGTTTGTGCTTGTCCCGGATGAGTTACATCACAACTTCCTCTCGGCGGGGTCAACAGTCCCCTCGGTCACTCGGAAGGGGGTCGTCCCTCCCAGATTCCAAGCCAGCGGCACGTCAACATCTGCAACCCCACAAACAGGAAATCACAAGCCCCCTCCTGGTTCCTGATTATTTTATTACTGCATAAGAAGCCTGGCCATTCGATGGATAAGCTTTGTTTTTTTTCCACACGTCCATTAGAGGGCCCGGCCTGCAGCAATGAAAGGGATTGGCGAGGAGGCATTCACGGCTCCTCGCATTAAATCAGAGCTGCCACTCTGCCACATGGAGAGAGGTGCGCTGTGGGAACTCCATAACTCATATCTCAAAATAGAATAAAGGCTTCTTAATAGAAAAGAAGGGATCTGAGGTGATGTCTTTGTCTGTAAGGATCTGATCATTACCTGGAGTAAGGTTACAGTGGGAGCAAGGAGCAGTAATGGATCATTCAAGCTGCCTAGTTTAATGTGTGTCAGGGCTGGAAACTAATGATGACTTTATCTATTGATCAGCTGGTTATAGTTTCGGAATATTTTTGTGATTGCTTTGTATATAAAATTCCCCAGAGACCCTTAATTACATCTTGAGATTGTAGGTTTTCTCCTACCAACAGCCCACACACCAGTAACTCATTTTCACTGACATTTAACAGACCAAAGCCGCAAATTTTGACATCTGAGAAACTGAAACCATCTGTTTTCATGATTTGTACTTGACACACGACTCAAATGATTATTCAAAATAGTCGATTAACCTTCAATTGATCATGTAAGTGTTTCAGTGTCCATTTCATTTCCAAATAACTTTCAGGCAGACACTATCAATAAAGGCATCATTGTGGGCCAACGAAATGTCAGAATGGTGTTCTTGGCTGAATTTTCTATTCTGCACTAGACATTTCTTACAGTATTGTGCACGTTGCTATGGCTGATGACAGTGAGCAGACATTATGTCAGCTGGTAATTTGTTTTTTAGATGTCATGCAGCACGCCAAAAAGATATATTTTAACTCAGGGACATTCCTCCGGCATTTGGCCCTGGGAAAACAAACAACACGTTTGTAGGTAGAAGAAAACATCCAGTGGTCAAAACAAAGACTGAGTATGCAGGTTTTCTCTTCACCAAACATGTATGTGTGTTGATAAAACTGACATTAGATTAGATCATTTGGGGAAGTTGTAAAATAGATTTGGAATTTAACTTCCATGCTTCTACGCTGCTTCCTGAAAGTTTGCATGAATGCTGCAGAAGTATCACACGAGAAAGAGAGAGAGAATGTACTTTAATACAACAGAAATCTGCATTTCTCTCCCTTCCTTTCTGAACCTTCACCCGTTAAACAACACAATATATTGGATTTTACTGTATATATTTCCAGGGTGGGGGTAAACACAGCTACTAACGCTGAGTCATCATCCACATTTAAATTATTCATTAAACCTTGAAGCCAAATCCGCCCGCTTAAGGTTTCTGATCAATGTCTCTGTGGTGGAACTGTGCCGTGATCAGCCTGCTCACACATTCCCGCCCTCCAGCAGAGGCCACCAATCACTACGTTTGCATTGGTCCTGGAAACTATCCATCACAATCTGGCAACGTATGCAGATGGTTTGCGAGAAGAGTAGTCGGTACATATGACACGGACTACTGTTGAAATGTTTGGTTGTTGTTTGTCTGGTTTTAAAGCAGCTGAGCCACTATTCCATCTTGTTTTGACAGTTTTTGTTGTTGTTGTTGCAGGAACATGGTGTGGTTTACTAAATAAATTGCTCTATAATAGAAGGGGAAAAAAACAACTTTCTACAAAGCTAGTAAAAATTGAAGCAAAAGTGCTGATAGGCAAAGGGTTAACAAAAAAAGGGTATTCTCACTCCCATTGCGTCAAAAAGTGACGCTTGGTCAGGTGCTTTTGCCATTTGTTATTGATGCAAAAAGTCTCCTCTAGCTGCACGTGGTCGGGACTCTTGGTGTCACTGTTTGATGCTCTGGGTCAGGTGTACGTTTAACTGACATAGGGAAAGTTAGGTTTAGGTAGCGTTACAAAACATACTTTTCAGTGACACGCTGGACAAGAACGGGACACCTGGGTGAAAGTACTGTGCTGTCTAACCCATCGACCACCTCATCCAACCTCCTTTTTTTTTCGGACCCTCCATACTACTCACTACAGTTGTCGCTCTTAATACTACGTCATCTTACAGCACTGCGTTCAAGCTGTTGCTATGCCCGGGGTGTCCCATACAGACGCTAGAGGGGGATTTTTGCTGAAGACTGACCAATAATCACTAGTGAGAACAAGTTGTAAAAAAAAAAAAACCCAACTGTGATCATGGTAACTACAGTCAAGATTTACAGATGGCCGTGCATGTGAATTTGCACTCGTGCACAACTCTCTCAGTGCATGGCTGAGCACGTCAGAGCTCTCTCCTCCCACCCTCCGATGTTGATCTGTCGGACGTGTGAGGGCTCATTGTCTTGCTCAAATTAAATTGGACTATTGGGGTGCTTTTCATGATCTGTAATGAATGGCAAACACACCGCACATGGGGGGGGGGGGGGAGAGAGATGTCCTGAGGAGGAAGCAAACGTCAACGGATGGCTTTAATATTCAACAAATGAACAGTCTGGTCTTTCACGCGAGCACTCCAGACAGGCCAAATGAGATAGAAATGCAAACTAGACACCCCCACCCTCTTTGATTTGCTGAAGGCTACAGTTTACCTTAAACAAACACAGAGGAGCATGTAATAAAACAGCAAGGGAAGAGAGTCGAGCAATTATTGAAAATTTCCAAAACCAACAATCCATCACTGTGTGCTTTCATGCCCACAGTGATCAGGTGTGTTTGAGTGAAAAAAGGGGCAGAGTTTCAGGTGATGCAAATCTATTTGTTTCTTACACAAGTACTTCTGTACAGTGCTGGCACACCTGGCACACTCAGCATGCGCAGCTGAAACTGCACATGTATTGTATAAACTCCTTTTTCATTGGAACTTCTAACCAGTATAATCAACATCTGCATGCGGGTTGTGAGCGTGTTTAGCCAGCACACAGCAAGCACTGGCTAACAGCATTGATAAAAAACTTCAAAAGGTGGTTTGTGGTGCCCTGTCATATTCTATGGAACTCATTTGCATTATAATATCAAGTCATTCAGTTAAACTCAGCATTAGAAACTCAATTTTTCTGTTTTTTTTCCTATTTCTCAGATTTTCTGTATGTTTACAGTTGGTTTAGTCACCTTATCCATCTGCATGTTTTATGATGCTTTATGTGCACACCAATGTACTTTAAGTAAGGGTGGTGATGGCGCAGTAGATATGACACATTCCTTTGGTCTGGGAGATCTGGGTTTAATTCCCACTGAGATACATCAACCAATGTGTCCCTGTACTGAAGACACTTAACCCCTTGTTGTTCCAGAGGCTGACATATAAATAGCAACTGTAAGCCGCTTTGCCTAAAAGAGTCAGCAAAATGACATGTAATAATGTAATGTAAAGGATTCATTTAGTTGTTCATGGCAGTTCAAAAAAGGGAACGGTGTAAAGTTTCCATTGTCAGGAGGCTTTTGTACAACAGAGGAAGTGGATTACATATTTTAAAGAACAAACCGTATCAGACGAAGCATTTGTTAACAAAAAAACTCTGATCGTGAACTGAACATGAATCAGTAACTGCCAGGCACCAATCGATCAATGACCAGTATGTGCATCTGCTGAAGCAGTAGCTGTACTTTCACTCTTCCTCCCTGTTACCAGACGCACAAACCAAACCATGCCTTATATTTATTTCCACTTTTCTGTCTTTAAGACAGCTCGTCTGTGGTCATTTGAGATGAGTCTTTCTGACAAGGTATAAACAACAACTTGTCTGACGTGGTCAGAGTCGCAGAGTCTGTGAGTGTGGGGCTCGTTTGAAGCCATGGGTGGTCTCGACTGAGTGATTACGCCAATTAGTTTGTTTGTTTTTGAATAAGATCGGCACCCATTCCCCAATTTAAAAAAGGCAACAAATATTGCAAAGGCCAGAACAAACACCCACCCTCCCTCTGAGTGTCCTTAGGAAGTGTTCTTGCGGTCAGTTTAACTCAGTTTGATTGTGTTCAAGTTGCTGTGTTTCACCAAAGTAAAAGCCTGCCAGCAAATTAGCGCTTGCCGTTATATCGATATTATAGCGATATTGATATTTGAGGCTAGGTGTGTTTTTTAATTCTCGATATCGTAATATGGACATGTTTTGTCTTTTCCCGGTTTTACATTTTCTGAACTTACCAGACTTCGAGCCATTCAATCATTTGCCTTTGACCACTTAGTCATTAAATATCTCAACGCTACAACATCGCCGCAATATTGATATCAATTTATTTGGTTAAAACAATATTATTTAAACGCCATCCAATAAAAAGTGAGTCTCATACAGCTGTACTGAGCTGAATGGTGTGATTGCTGCTATGCAAACCACAAACAGATCTTATGATCTCAGGCAGTTAAATAATTCAAGAATCAGATACTGCAGTGAGGAGTAAAGTCATGCGGGAGACAAGTTTCTGGTCCGTTCCGGCGTAATCAACGGTTTTGGGCCCAGCTGTCGAAAAACACACCACCTTATCCTGAAGATGTTAGCTAAAAGTTTTAATCTGCTTTGCCTCGGGGCACTGCAATAGAAGGTGCTGTTAAAACTGCATGAAAACAAAATAGCAAATTAATCAAGTGCGTCGTTAAAGTTGGTGTAAAAAAAAGAATGGCAGGATATCTCACGCTCCCGTCCCATTTTGTTGTCAAGCGATCTATCCTATTGTTTTTCTCATTACCGAGCTCTGGTTTGTCCCGAGGCGTTGGGGAACCTGTCATTAAGCAGATGAGAAAATGGGAATGTCTTGTTTTTGTTCCGCTGGTTTGATTGTGCTACTGAAGATAGAAAGTTTAGGTGCAGGATCTCGTTTGTTCTCACAACCACATGGATTCATCTTTAATTAGGAATAAGCGCTTCAAGGTTAAAGCGGCTTTAAAAGGGTTTGTGTTCCCACACTTCTCTCTTTGTGGTCTATCCTCAATAAGATGCAAAGTAGGGCAGATACTAATCTGTGTTGTCTCATAACAGGGATCCAGACTAACTTTTTCCCATTAACAGCACTGGTGTGTCTATCTTTTTCATTTAGGTGCAAAAGCACATACTAGTCTATCGTTTTTCTCCATGCCGGTCACCCAGTGATTCTGCTCCTCTGTTTTCTAATCACATGACGAGCTATGGCAGCAAATTTGTCATGAGACCAATGAAAATGTTTGGTCACACTTTACAGGTTATTGGTCGCACTCTGAAGCCCTGCATAACCTTGTCACAACTGACACGAACAGACGATGTTGTTAAGATCTGCTACAGTTGTTTGTTACGCTAGAGCAACTTCCATCCATGCCAAGTGAAAAAGTGATTGTAATGGTGACTAAACAGCTAATGACACACACACTTGTGTCAAGGTAAAACACATAATTAGCGATAAAGCAGAAAATGGGGTGTAAATTAAATATTTAATAACAACTTTTCACTTATTAATTTCATGTTTTCAAGTCCAGCCACTGATTCATCCATTGTTTTGGGTTTTCAATAAATAACTAAAATCTCCTCAATGTTACAAAGAACTTTCAGATTTGAAAACTGTATATTTTGGAACATTTGTAAATGTTTCAATATTCTCTCAGATGTTCTTAACCAGAGGTAATGTGCAACTACTCAGCTAAATATTTCAGTGGCCTTTCCTCTACGAGCTGGCGATGGGAGCCAGCCCTCTTCCAATTATTGAAGGTTGAAGCATGGACGAGAGAGGAGTGTCAGCAGGGGTGCAACGGGTCAGAGGACTCTAACATTCAGCTGTCAGGTTTAATGGAGCTCTTCCGCAAGGAAGTTCCATTTGTCCCCCAGAAAACCTTCAACCTCCACCTATAGATCCAGTAGTGAGCTCAAAGATTTGGGGAAACCTTCACCCTCTCGACCAAACCTCTTATACATGCACACACACATTCACACACGCACACGCTTACAGTGCTGCTGTAATTCGATTCCATTTCATGGATTTTCCATAAAAAATAGATAAAAAATACTTGGATTCTTAATGTTTTTGGCCCCTTGCATTAGGATTGTTACAGTTGACAGCCAAGGTCCTCTTATGGAGAGAGAAGCTCAAAAAATATTTACAGGCTACAGTAACCCAGGCATGAAAACATCACTTTCCATTCCCCAATTTTAATTTTGTGTTTTAGCATGCTAATAAGCTAATTAGCACACAACACACTGATGCGATTTTTTTGCAGATACTTGGTCAGAAACCTGCATCTCATAATTTTCCCTCTAAGGAAATTCATCCTCTGCTGTACATGAATGTCCACATGAAAATCCATGGCAATCTCATTTTTCAGTTTGCACCAAAAGGGTCGGCCGACCGACCGACCGACCGACCGACCGACCGACCGACATTGCCGTCCCTAGATGCATGTTGCTGGCATGGCTGAAAACAAAAGGTTTTAAAAAAAATAAAGCTTTGACTGAAGTTTCCTCTGACTGTCAGCACCTGTGAGTAGTAAGCCGTTGCAAAAAAAATAAAAATATATTTCATTTGGCTTAAGAACACCACAAGACAGCAACATGCGTGGAGAGAAGACAACAGCCCAAGGCGGTTAAAACCACACAAACACCGACACAACAGGATTTCCAGTATGCTGATACTATCATCATTTACATGGCCAAGTGGTCCAGACATGTAAATTAAACAGATGTAAATGAGATTACAATGCACCAGAGCACGAGACACTCTGGCGTTCTAACCACCATAATTAAATACCATTCAACCTTTTTATCACTAAAAAAGATCATGAACTACAGGCATGTTAGTGTTCCTTGTTCTATTACATGTTTCCGTTCTGATTGGGTAGTAATCAGCTATTTTGTTTAACACAAAATAACACAGCATGACGCACGGACCAAAGCAGAGTTGTAGTTATCAATCAAACTAGGGGTCAACGATGCTGCGGATTTCTAAAAGGTTCCCTCCATGATGATTACACAAATTAAATACCAAGCAGGAGAAAATATGTCAGATCCGCCAGACAAACAGCCAATCCCCAGTGCCATTCAACTGTCTGGTTAGAAGTAAGCTCATTTAAACCAGCGAGGCCTGTAATGATCTCCCAATAGTATCATCACTTGACATTTAAAGACAATTAAATGCCTAAGAGATGCAATATGTCTGCTCACCACCTCCAAACTAAAACATTGTGTTAACTCAAAACACACCTGTGATAGGGGTCATCCTTACACGCTATCAACCTCTACTGCCCTGCTTGCATGGGAACATGTTAGTAGTAGAGCTGCAAAGATTAATTAAATACTAAATCAATCGCCAACTATTTTGGTAATTGATAAATCAAGACAAAAACAAAATTCTGATTCCAGCTCGTTAAATGTCAATATTTTCTGGTTTCTTCACTTCCCTATGACAGTAAACTGATCTCTTTGAGTTGTGGACAAAACAAGATATTTAAGGAAATCCTCTTGCACTTCGGAAAACAATAATTGACAATGTATTTCTTGGAATACTCCGAGTACTTTAACATCACAATATTTAAAACAACTCTTTAACAAGGGGTCCCGCATCTGTGGGGTATCAACGGGTTAAGCGAGCGTCCACAAAGCGAACCTCCTATGGCGCCATTTTGAAGCTACCTTGCACTCACCTGCTGTTAGCATTCCGTTAACTGCCATTCATTTTGGCGCCACTTTGACAGCAAATTACTTTACATCTGAAGCCTTTGAAGACAATTTGTCCATTGTTTATTTCTAAAGAAACACGACAATGTATAAAATGTTCCATTACGTTATACCTCATGTTTTGGCTCCGTAACCAACGTTTTTGTAAACATAGGCTAACGATTGTGTCATAACCACGTGACTTACTGTCGCATAGTAGAGGAGTTATCGTAAAGTACAGGAGAAGCTCGCAAGCAGCTTCGACTTACATTGACTGTTTAAGTTTAAATACTAATCTTAACTAGCATTTTAGTTAGCAATAATTGGTCTGTGACTATGTTATCTCCTAACATATATCTACGCTCTTCGTCTCTGCTAGATTGGGAATGATTGATTGATATTTCTCTTGGCAGAGCTACCAGAAGACTTTCAACTTTCAGACACGTTGCTTACGTCATCTATGTCGTCAAACTCAGTCGGAGGCTACGCAGTAACGCTCAGCCCTCACCGGAAAAGTACTTCTAATAGACTTCACTGGTCTCCGTGGAAAAACAATACATAAGTTAAATGTATATGAATATGTCAATTATTTTAATAGCTTATTATTGTGTGCGCCATAAGAAAAAAAAGCCAAAGACCCCTGATTTAGAATTTAATGCACTTACACTTATAAGTCCTCTATCTATCTATTAAAGAAATATTTTAAAAAGGCAAGATTTTCCATTTCCTCACCAGAACAAAGACAACCAAGGGAAAGGAGGTGAGGGAAAGGCTGTTAAGAGAAGAGGAGGTGTGTGTGGGAAAGATGAATGTCACCAGGCCCTGCAGTTCATCATCTCAGAGGCCTATCTGAGGATGGCGGTCAAAATGCGATCCCATACTCCCCCTATACTCTGTCAAGGTCAAGTCATATTGGAAAAACAAGCTAAGAATGAGAGAAATGAAAGAGCACTGCCAGGGGCAAAGACGAGCAGGTCAAACTCAGCCACAAGCATCCAGCCTCAGTGAAGTGGAAACGGTCTCAGTATGCTGGGTACCAAAGCCTACCACCTCAGCCAGGAAGGTGGAGACAGACAGCATTGAGCGTTTCAGAAATTAAAGGGACACTTCTCCTGTGAGACAAGCTCGTTGTCACTGAATTGATGAATACATGGTGGGAAAGCACAAGGGAGGTGAAAGACCCAGTTTCACTGTGAGACAAATGTGAAGAAAAAGAGCGACAACATTGTCTTGAAATGATGGTCAAACATGTGAATGCCTGGTAAAAACCTCGAGAGCTGAGTTTTCACAGTTTGCAGCTTCTGCCCTATGTTAGTCTCTCTCGTGCCAGACCTATCTCCACAGCACTGAGGAGGAAGGTCTGGTAGCACGATGCCTCAGTGGTTGTCAAGAAGGTTCGGAGTTTGAATCCAGGTTGTTCCGGGCCCTTCTGTGTGAAGTTTGCATGTATACCGGTTTCTTCCCAGCATAAAGACATGCATGCTAGGTAACTAGGACTACAGTTGAAAATTAGCGGACTGAGAGAAATGTTGATTAATGCGCATTGTCCTAATCAAATAAATAACTCTACAACCTCCACACATACACTTTGTTAAACTCACACTGGTCAGGGGCAGTCTTTTTTAAACCAATCACAATCGTCTTGGGCGGCGCTAATCTCCGCTTTCAAAGATGGTGGATCTGGAAAGTGGTCTCGGGAAAGAACTTGTTTTGGTGAAACCCTTGCACCCCCGCAAAAGAAAATGGCACGTACAATTTAACCGTTACAGTAATGTGAGCTATATAACGTAGCTGGATGTATGACTAAATATGATTTGCTCTTACCAGTGTATCGCCGTGTGTATTTAATTTCAATGTGACCAGAATTTAGAACGTAAACACAAAGAAAGCGGAAGATGAGGGACATTCGGCAGAAATTCCGGTGGTGCCAGAGCTATCTGGTTAAGGATCCGTGGTTGATCCAGACTAGCCTTGTGTTGTCTAACCTATTTGCGACTGGAATTTAAATCTTAGTCATTCTACTGGCCTGTATGTGTGGTCTATTAAACTGGTTGCGCTTGATACCAAGCATCATCACACACATACCTTGTTTCTATATGAACAGAATCAAATCAGATCAGATCTTGCCAAATCCGATCAGATCTTTTTTAAACCTTCAGTCCGAGCTCTGTGTAGCGTATCCTATGCTCTTGTGTTGCACAACACCTTCTTCTCAGAAACCCACAACACTTAAAGGTTTTATATATTCAAAGGTCTGGCCCCGGATATGTTGAGGCAACAGAACACTCCATCTTCACAGCACTCACGGGTAAGTCACGTCTGACAATGTTTTGACATCTGACTGACAGCTGATTGCTAAAGAAATGCTGCTTAAGCTAAAAGTAACAATAGCACAGACTCATGGGAAGAGCTGCTCACAGCTCTGAATCCCGGGGGTCCTGATTCAGGGATTCTACAGTGATAAGCTGAAAACAATGATATAATTTGCTTAAACTATTGCTGTCATACGATTAAAATATTGAATTGCGATTAATCATATTCTTATTATTTTTCTTTTGAAAACAACATTGGCCCATTGTAGTGTTCAATTTCACATGTAACATTCTCACTTGAAGCAAATAATCTCTCACACAATGTAACACTGTCCAAAGGGTGAAAAAATAATTTTTTTGGGGGGGGGGGGAATGGCATCAGCTGTGTGCTTGGCCTTAAAGTGGTATTAATTAATTGCAAGCCCAAACAGGTGTGTGTGGGGTGCCTGTTGTTCTGTTTCCTGTCTAGCTAGATCCCGGTGTGGTGCTGTAGTTTTTTCTAACGTTACTAGTTGTTGCCACAGCATGTGAAAAAAAGCTACAAAGTTCGCTAGGCCAAAAAGAACGTTAATCTTGCGATAAAATAACACGTTTAACTTCCTTAAACCTTTAATAGTTGATTTTTTTTGCCACTTGGCGGCAAAGGCAAACAGGCAATATACTGTAGACATATCATCATCATCATCATCTTTAAAGTTAACATGACAAACTTGTTAGAAAAGTTGCTCATTTACACATCAGATGACACTAACAGATGCAAAGCAACATTATCCGTCAATTGGAATGATCAAGTGTCTGCCCTCGTGGCGATGGGAGTCCAATTTTCACACTCTGCTAACTCTGTTGGTCTCCACCAATTCCTGAGGGAAATATCTGACTCTTTAGCTGCTAAATGCTCCACTGTGTTCCCCGTCTAGTCTCTGACTGTGTTTGCCTGCTGCTTGGTGCCAAGCAGCTGGTTTACAGTGGGCTTTCTCTCTGAAAACAGCTGCCTGCTGCGGCTGTAAAGGGAGGCTACGAGAACGGTAAAAGTGAACCAAAACAGTGAGGTAAGAAGACAGCCAAACGTTTCTTCGTTGCTGTTGTATTGCCATCTCACAGAATTGACATTAATTCCGCTGCAGAGGGAATTGGCCTGCGAGAGTTGTCATTAGGACAACTTTATTATGACAGTTGTATGTCATTCATGTCGCACACTTAAACTTTGAAATGCCTTGGTACATTATAATTAAAACTCTTGCAATTTGAAAACATTGTACAGAAACAAGGAGAGATGCATTGTGCACCAGGTTGTAGCACAAATTAAGCTCAGCACAAATTCCTTCAGCAAGACTTCTAAATAAACTTCAATCACCACCATCTCTCCCTAAAACTATTGAGCTGTTAAGAGGTGTTCACTTCTCAGTAAACCAACCAGAATCAGCCACAAAATTCATGATCCAATCACAGCACAACATCCTGCTTTACAAGTCTTCCCTCCTTGCTATCAGCTGTCTTTACAGGCAAACATGCAACCCTCCTCCTCCACTTCCACCTCCAGGCATCGTCACCCACGGCAACCTGAGTCCCTTTCCGGCAGACGGCTCCTTTGTTCGGTCTCCGGGTTCCTTCTTCACCATCACCTGTGTCTAGGCTCCATCGGGGGGGAATATGTCTGGCTTATCAACCCCTTTAAAATATATTTAACGATGGAGTCTAATCCCCAGAAGTCTCTGTATATTTCTCATGCACATGTAGAATACATTTTTTGTTTATCTGCAACGAAGTCTCTCCTGATAGAATTGCTATTTTCCGCTGTAGACCCTATATATACATTAATAGTTCAGCCTTGTAAAAGTAAAAAAGGATATACCCTTTCAATATGTTTAAAAGTACCATAATGACCACTGATTTACTACCACATCTCACCAATAAAGCAGAAATGGTGAATCATTTGCATGGGTTTTGGGGAAACATATCCTCTTGACATAGCAGATGGGCCATTTCACTACACAGATGCAGGGAAAAAATAGAAACTGAAACAGACACAGTTGAGTAAAAAAGGCAAATATAAAAGTGTATTAAAAGCAGAAGTTACTCAGCTTTATTCAACAGTTCTAATTCTGGCTGCACGCCTGCACCACAAACTCATATGGGATCAATGATGTAGAAAAAGCGTGTGTGACATAAGAATAGGGAGGTTTCTTTCCAAAACCTGCAGTTGGAAGTTTTATAATAGATTGCAGAAGCTGGTGAATAATACAGTATTTTTACTGTGAACTCAAGATCTACAGGCGTAGTAAATGTTGGAATGTATTTTTATCTGAAGTGAAACACCACTTGAGATGTGAAAATTAGTGAGAAAACACACCCTGAAGAAAACCTGAAGATGCAGAAGAGTATTAACCCTCAAGGTTTTCCTCGGGTCTATTTGACAAGTTTTCCTATATCAAGGTTTTTTTTTTAACTCCCCAATTGTATTTACCCAAAATAACATGATTGTTTCCACACAATGCTCTTTGGCAAGTACAAATCTCTACTTTCATTTATTTTGGGGCATCTTATACAATTTTATAACATTTAAAAAAAATGGTTTTGAAATAGTATTGAGTAAAACTTGACATATTCCAGTCTGTGATTATCATCAACATGCATTCCTTTAATTTTAGTCAAAATAATTCCTAATTTCTACTTTTATAAATCAAACATTGGGTATAATTTCCTATAAATGAGGTTTATTGATCATAGATAAAAATAAAAAAAACGTCACAAAAGTGACAAACATTGGAAACAAAGCGTCCAAAAGTGTTAAAAAAAAAAGAGACAAAAACATCAAAAAAGTTAAAAACATTGATAAGAAGCGTAAAAAAGTGTTGATTTTAAATTTTGACAAGAAGACAGCGCAAGGGACAAAACCTCTGGAAAGAGCATTGTTTCAGGTTGTCAGGACTGGAATGTAGAGAGGAAAATAGCACCTTTTTACCCCACTCAGAGAAAGAAAATTACACACTTTGCAGAACACAACAAGCACTCAACTGAATACACCCACACATTCTTCTCAGAAACCAGCAAAGTCATGATAAGAATGCAACACATGCTCTGGGTTTGGTAGGATAACAGTGCGGTCTCCAGACTCCTAGTGAAACGTCTGAGCCAAGTATTGTTGAACTCCTCCAAGGTGGGGATGGGTGCGTTCTCAACTCTTTGTTCTCCATCCAGATGTTTATTGTTGTCTGGCTAAGTGCAGGGAAATGGAGGAGAGGGGATTACACAACTCTTTATCTCTCTCTTACTCACTCACTTTCTAACACACCAAGGGCTTATGCTAAGCAGTGAGTGGGAAGCCGTGAATATCCTCGAAAAAAGAAGGAAAGACTAAACCGACCCTAAAAGATTAGTCAACCTGGGATTTCTTGTTACTAGGGTTGTGGCAGGACACCCATCTCACGAGATCAAGGCGAGACAAGATTTTAACAAGATTTTAAAGAAAACTTCAATTAAGACGTAAGACTGGAAAAAGTCCTTTATTTCAATCGAAAGCCACAAAATGAAAAACTGGCACTGGAAGGTTTTGCCAAAAATTTTAATGACTGGCTTCTCTCCTGTATAACTAACCGTTACACCGTTACTTATTTCATATGTACGGTGGCGAGAGAGTCTCTTCACTCAGAACCAGGGTTACATCATAACTAAGCATTTTCTGGCAGGAGTTGAGACCAGTTGTTTTGTACTTGAATTTGAATGTTATGGCCATAACACGCTGATTAAGCAACTGGTGTGGGTGCCGCCGTGAAAATCCATCGTTCTGTCACAAAACACCCATGATTCAAAACCAGGAAACAATCAGCCTACAGTAACGCCAGGCTAGGTGCTCACCCCTCTTTTTTGCTAAAGAAAGCTAGCCTGCTGGCTATATAGCTTCGTTCTTAGTGCACAAAAGCGTTATTAATCTTCTTGTTTAACTCTGGAAATCATACTGAATTTGCTATTGTTCCAAAAGGTGAGTAAGATCAATAACAAACTGTAACCAACTGATTATTTGAGGAAGACCTCAATCCTTACCATGTTAGAAGGAAATCAATGTGTATAAATAAGTGTAATATTGACTGACTATAACTAACCACAACCTGAACTTTATGATTGATAGTTCAGGAGCATTAAAGAGATGTAGGCAATCAATCAAATGCAGACTTATTAGAATAAGTTTTACTGGCTGAAAACATAAGTGTAAACAGATACAACTGATTTGACTCCGATGTATTAATTATTTATTTATTTATTTAACTCACAAAGCACCTTATGAAAGTCTATTTGAAAAAACAAAAAGTGTCCACTGCCTATTGTCTCCAATTAGAAATGAGAGTTAGCATAAAGAAAGTGTAAACAGACAGATTTGTTGACCCAGAGACCCCCCACCCCCCCGACATCTGTAAATCCTGGTTGTTGTCACCAATTGGTGTAGTTAAGGAAAACCTGTGTGTGCAAATGGAGGGTCCGCTGCGGAAGGCCACGTGAGTGGTGCACGTCAGTGGGAGGGACATGCTCAATTTCACAGGAGAAAGCTACTAAAAGCTTCCTCTTAATCAGATTTTCAGTGACTACACCTTCTGTCTGTGTTTTTTCTCTCTGTTTATCCCCAGGAGCTTCCATCATTAATTCTAAATTGTTTAGCTCTTGCGTCTTCACACTCCGTTGCTTTCATTATGCTAACACCCAACCGGTGGCAGGTTTTCGTTTTTCTGAAACCTTTTAGATGGGAAATGGGATTGAGGAAGTTCACCTGCCTTCATCTAGCTGACACGTATGAGAAATTGTATTTTTAGAAATATCATCAATCACAGACGGCCGGGACAACTTGTCTGCGCTACAGAAAACCGTTGAGATAGTCAATTTTGTCTGGGGTAAAAAAAGAAATAAAAAAATGATTTTCTCACCAGCTGAGTCATTTGTCTGAAGTGGTGAGCGTGCTGCCAGATGCTGAAACAACTGCAGTTTTACATGGAAACTAATGGAAATGGCTATGATCAACAATACACTGACTCATAATCTCATGCATGAACCGACAATGCAACCACAATACAACTCTAAATGTGCGACAGAAAAGGCAAACTAACTTAGATTGAATATGTCAAAGCAGCTTTGCGCCATTTGATTTAATTAAAGTAATCCAACTAAGACTATTTTTCTCCAGTTCACAATCATAGAACAAATGGGCAACAAAAAAGGGCAATGTTGCACAGAGAGACGCAATGTCACACCAACTGCATGATGAGAGAGAACAGGCCATCACACACTGTATGACAGGAGACTAAATAGAAACACAACTACACATACAGTTCTGATTCCTCAGAACTCAGTTCAGTTCAGTTCAGAGTTGCACCACGCTACAACGTTGTAATATAAAAAAAAATTACTTTCTCAGAAATGTCTATTGTCTGATTTTGGTTTCCCGTGGGTTTTTGTAATTTTTCTCCCGAAAGCTTTTTTTCTGTCTCATCCCTCCTGTCCAGCAGAAAGGATTCCTTAAAAACTGCTTTGACAATTCAACAAGATAACTTCCAAAGCACATAAATGATTAAAGTAAGTTTTCCTGGCTTTTGTTAACAGTGGCAATTATAATTCCATTGTAATGCAAGACAGAAGTTTATTTCAGGTTAATGGGGGGAGGGGGGGGGACTGCAGAATACAAATGAATGTCTGTTAAAGACTGAGAGGTGGGTTTTGTTTCCTCAGCATAAGGATAGGCCAGTGGTTAAAGTGGCAAACCTTCAACTGCACAGTTTGGGTTTACTCCCTGTTGACTAATTGTAAATGTAAATGTGCTGTATTTATATAGACTCCAAAGATGCCAAAGTGTCCTTGAGATAGATACTAGGCCGGGGGTGGGATAGTATTTAAAACAAGTTACACATCACATCACAATGAGATTTCACTAATTAGTCATTGATTAATTTCATGTATGGAAACCATGATTAAATAACCATCAAAAAGAGATGTGAAATCACAGGCCAAAGTTCTTTCTGTACAGTCTACTGATGCTGACCAGACTAGCCGATTAGTTGAACAGAAAACTGATCTATTATGCTTTTGACTCATCATTTTAGTTAAATGTCAGAGGAATATAGTAACACCTGCTGGTTTCAGCTTCGGAAATGCTCGCAGTTTAACTCGCTTTTCTTTCATTCTCCTATCATTATGTAATACACATTTTCTTATTTGCTGATCAGACTAAAGCCAATTTCACACCTGCACTACAACCCTGAAAGGATGTAGACATTACCCTGTACCCTAGTGCAAAGTCCATGACATGTCCGAGCGAGCGAGTGGGCGTGTTGATAACATTTCAATCATGCGGCTTGCACAAAACAGGAAGAAAGCAAACAGGTGAAGTCATTGGCTAGAGAAGATCGGTGATTTAAAAGAACCCGGCAAGGAAAATGTCCAACTGGAGAGACGGCAATATTCTGGAACCTCTTTCAGTATGGGCTGATGTCAAAATTGTCAGACAAATTCAAGAAACGGCATGAGACTATGACCAAATTACAAACCGGCTGAGTGACCATTGTGTAATCCACGACAAGTCCAGCTTTCTGCACGCCCTACGCTGGCACCAGCCCTCGCCAAGTATTTTGGTTATAAGGGATAATCTCCTGATGGCCACACCTGATTTGTCAAACATTGACCAGAGTTCATAAATATATATAGTATGAACAGCAAATTATTTTATAACTGTAATAATGCAATGTATTTGAAGACAAAACTGATAAAAAAACACAGCATGTTTGAATACTGTGATTTGGTACTACAAAATGACTACAACTGGGAAGAGTTTAAATTACAAATCACAGAGCCGCGCTTCCTGATGTAAAGGTGGAGCATGAGGATATGATCTCTTCCACCCTCTATAACCCCCAACACGCTTTGTTTGCGTGATTAACAAGAGGCTGAGCCGTGGAGAGGATCAATACATACTGGCCTGAGTCTAAGGTTGCAACCCTACCTCTGTGCCCTTCCTATTCCGCAGCCAATTATGTGACATGATCAATAGACGTCAGTAATTGGATATCGGCGCTTCTTGTGGCGATTGTGTGGCAAAGGCCTGGAAAATCCATGGCAAGTGCAACATATAAACTCCTCCTATACTGAACTGCCACTAGGCAGTGCGTCACAGGGGTGCATATTATATGTTATCTTTGGCAAAGAGATAGAGAAAATACAAAGCTGTTTATCTTTCCCCCAGAAAGGCTGATAATGTTTTTAGTGTGTGTGTGTGTGTGTGTGTGTGTGTGTTTGTGTCTATGGGGCTGGAGGGGGGGGGGCTGCTTTGCACTATCCGGATCCTAATCTGTTCTCTACCGCAGGAAACCGCCACAATCAGTCTACCACCACAACAAGCTGAATTAGACTCCCGGCAGCAGTACGGTTCTGACAACAGCTGACTATGTAACACGCTAAGTGTCATTTCTGACAGTCGTGGATGAAGACAGATGCCTGTCAAGGACTGGAAAGAAAAAGTGACTACTGATTAACAACTAAAGAGTCCAAATCAATTAAAAGGGATGGAGAAAAAATAAATAAAAAATAAAAACATCTTCTGTGGTCTGGTTCGAGAAGAACTGCAGGGGAGAGAGTCAGCCATCTGGCTCGCCACCTTGGAGATGGAACCTTGGCCTCCCTTTTCTCATTTCTCTGTGGAGTGATGGCGCCCAGCAGAGCATAGCTGGCTCCAGAAAGATTCAGGCGCCATTCCACTGCATGCCCATGCTAATCACCCCCAACAACCACTATGCAGATGGAGCCTCTTTAGAAATCAGACGGCAACCATAAGGCTCCATGATCGCTTTGTCCATCTCTAGTGGAATGGTAAGACTGGCAGCATGTTGTCATGGTGGGTCGTTTTCCTCAATGTGCAATGTGTCCCCTGAGGTTAGTTGGGTAAGATAATTGTGAGAGGATACCAACAGAACAAGTCTCATCTCCACTGGAGGTTTTCACACATGGAAGATTTTAAGCTTATTCTACTGTCAAACACGCTTCACTTTTGACAGTGAAATGCTCTTTACTAGATTAGCTATGAGCTGCCTGTCCATGACATCACTTAAATGATCCCTTTCAGTCTGAAAGATTAGGTCAACTAGGAGTTCCCCGCATAAACTCTGTGTTCGCATTTCTGACAAACAGCATTCCCAGAGAAAGGCCAGGAAGAGAAAGAGGCAGATGAATGTTCCACAAGCTTTAGGTGGTGGCGGGGAGGGGGAGGGAGGAGATAAAGACACATGATAAAATGCACAGCTCTGGTTTCCACAGCTGAGTCACATTCAAGCCAATATAGACTACCAAATGAAAGAGGGTGGGTTGAATATGATGTATTGCAATGTGGTTTAAAGACTTATTGGGCAGAAATGCTTTGCTGTGATCTGCTACAGGTGAACTTCCAAAATTCCGTTTTAGACTTCTGATGGTTCTGCTGCCAGAGCTAGTTTGCCTTTTAGGTATTAAATAATTAAGAAAAACTCATCTCCAGCCAGTAACACAGGAGTGTTATTTTCTTTCCATCTTGCCAAGTCCTAAATTTATTTTCTTCCCTCACATGCTGGCGCGAGAAATGTTGCCATTTGTACCGAATCCAACCTGTTCAATTATAGCCGACTGATATGGAAATTTGAGGCAAATACGGATATTGATATATGAAAGTTGATCCAATCTGATAGATATATCAGCCAATATAAAATCCATCTAAACTCCCATCTCTTCCACTATACTGAGCTTTATTATCCTGTTTATCAGTCCTCAAATGGAGCCATGATATTATTACATGGTCACATCCCCACAATACGCACACTGTCGATGTTAGAACTCAAACGCTTGATTGTTCTGTGACAGCCTTTTCCAGCCCGATTGTCACATCATGGCTCGCATTCAAATTGGGGGCGGTGCAGCTGAGTGCTTTGCATTTGGATGCAGACCATTTGGACTTGTGGACTTATGGTTTGGGAGGAAAAAGTTAAGCTGTGCACCAATCATGAGTAGGGGCTTTAAAAACTGGATTCATTGGACCAAAAGTCACCAGTTAAGCTGTAAGAACTTTATTTCTTAACATTTCATCATTAGTATTCTATAATTATATAATCATTTATTGAATTTAGTGAATCGTAATCCATGCTTGAATCTGCATTTGCACTCTTTCTTCAAACATTGGGTTATTCACAATGCAAACACCGAAGGGGGATTTAAGTGTTTGCATTTTGTCTACAATCTGCTTCAGTACCACATCTTATAGTGGCTGCGGTTTGTGTTACATACAGAAGTGAGAAATAATGGGGCTTGTTTGAAATCCAGATTCACTTCCTGTTTCTTTTTTTCCACAAAGCAGCAGCCCTGCAGAATTGAAGCTGTGTATGTGTTACCACACATTTGCAATTAATGAATACCAACCTCAACGATCATGCGATTCATTTAACGACTGCATAATACAGCGTCTACTTAACTGTTCCTATTCATGTCTGTGCATTCTTTATGAGTCGTATGCCTTCACAGCCTCATATTTATTTATTTCATTAGCGCCTATAGCAGACTGCGAGATGCTATCTCACTAATGAATGTGTGGATGAGCTGAAAGCCTACCCTCTGCTGCATTAAGAGGCCAACCTGTGTCTGAAAGGAATATTTCTCTCTTTGAAATCAATAATAGCAAAGCATGCATTGTATGGCACTGTAAATAAAAAGTAATTCCTTAACCATGTTTGCTTTCACCTCTCTGTATCTATTAAATAATAAATACATAGCAAGTTGTTGTGGTGGTGGGGTCGAGAGGTTAACTACTACTTGATAATATATTAAAAGCAGAAAGCAATTGGGTAAATAAGTAATACAAAGCAAGTGTAAAGTCCAACCCAATATTAAATAACTCTACAGAAGGTGCTTTTGCATTTCCTCGTCTCCACAATAAAATAACCAGGAACCAGGAAGTAGGAAGGCTTAATTTGCAATTATATATTATGTATTGACCTTTAGTCTCTTCTCTAGTCCTTAATCTCCTTTCTGGAAAGTGCTTTTCTGCAAGCACTCATCTCATGTTCTCTTCTTGTTTATCAGACGCTAACATGTACATTGTTTTAAGTGGTTGAACAGTGTTAGTTCTCTTTTCAACTTGCTGTAAGAGTTCAGAATTCTTCCACATTTAGGACACAGAAACAACACAATAACTGTTTAAAAATAAGACAGATGTTCACACCTGGACTATGGTTATAAACCAGGGATTTAGCGGCTGAGGGTAAGGGAATTTCATAACAATAAAGCACTACAGAACAGTACAGGGAGTCATATTTTTGTCCAAGTACTTAGATACGGTATTAACAATAGGTAATAAGTGACTAGGCTCGTTCGAGATGAGCCAGGTCTGCGCAGAATCAATCACCGGCGATCGGCGCCCGTTGCATGCCGGTTAGATTTGTGTCCGACTTGATCCCGACTTGCTCTGACGTCATGCACACGTGGGCAACGGAAATCTCACGAGAGCAAGGCGGCCGCAGTTCTGAGACCCAGGCGGCGCAGTTGCTTTTCACCGACTGCAAGAGCCAGGCGGACCCAGGCGGACCCGGAGCATGCTGGGAAACGCCGGCTTCTCAGCTGATTTAACACCTGATTGGTTTACAACATGATGACGTTTTAGATAAACTTTTTATTGTTTTTGAATCGGAGGGATTTTAATTGCTATTTGTCTGATTTAAAGACTTATTCTCTAATCAGAGAGACTAAATCTGTTCAGATCACGGATCATCAACAGCGTGTTGTTCATTAAAATCAGCAACAGATCCCATGTAGAACACTTTGACAGCTACTCTGTCATCATTAAAAACAACTGGAGACTGTGGACCAGCTGATATGTGGGTCTGATTATATTTTATTAAATCGGAATAGCACCACAGTGTTTATGTCACGTCCTGTCCAGTCTGAAGGCGTCCGGAATCGGCTGGAAACTGTCCGACTTTACAGCAGCTTTTTGTCCCCGCCCCCGCTGGTGCCGCCTGCTCTCGTCCACTTTACAGGCGAGGCGCAGTTCATCTCGAACGAGCCTAATAATGTTCTGTGCAGCTGATACATGCCACTTCCTTTATTTGATTGCCCCTCGCATGACCCGCAAATTATTCAGGTCCACTACACAAGGCCGTTCCAATACAGAGGCTAGCAGTAGGTGTAAGCGAGGACACGATAACCAGTCACAGCAGAAGTCTTTCACTCTGCCAACACTCCCTTTTTGAGGGAAATCTGTGATTGATCACTGCAGCTGATCAGACATTACAAGATTAACGTAACATTATATCATTGCCATTATTTAGACGGTGCATACAAACGTAAATACAAACTCAAAATCATCAAAAGCCACAGAGATGTGACAACAGACTGACAGCTGTGCCGACGTCATCGGAAACGCACATGGCTTCGTTCAGAAGACAGTTTAAAAGTAAGGACGTCTTGTTTCTCTAAAAACAACTTTTTACCCATCTCTCCTTGCTTCTTCAGTGGGAGAGTGCAAAGGGGGAAAGCTGCAAGTGAAGGAAACATGGATGCAGTTAAAGGAATTGGCATGGACCCGCGGATAAACTTTGTTTTAAGACAATGCATTCTTATTCGGCAGAAGAAAATGTCATAACTTGAACAGTAGCAGCTGGGAAGAAGCGTCTTAAACCTTAACTGTTGTTTTTTTTAAGTTCTGTTTCGAAAACAGGAATGTTTTTTTAGGCCACGTGGATTCCAAGCATGTCCTTCAACTTGGCAAAGTTCAAGCTCCCTCCTGCTGCAAGGCATCCACATGCTCCCTTATCAAGGAGACCTTGAACAAGACACTGAATTCCCACCAGCTCCAGGAACACGGCTCTGTACTCTGCTAAGCAAGCTTACCTCGGTGTGAAAAGAGGTGTGATCAACCTATTGATCAATACATTGCTTTGCCCTCTGAAACATCCCCATGGATTAAAGGAATAATATTTATTTATTTATTTTTACAACATGGATCATTTGTTGTATTCCTGTTGGTTATGATACTATCTTGCCATGTTGATTGCTGGTCTACGGATGGGGAAACTTGAATGACTTACTACATATTTGGAGGTGAAGTGTGTATGAGGTTACATTTAAAGGAGCAGAAATAAAAATATATATATGTATATACACTCACCGGCCACTTTATTAGGTACCCCATGCTAGTAACGGGTTGGACCCCCTTTTGCCTT